>NC_090381.1:96261669-96375474 GCF_036365525.1 Heterodontus francisci | reverse complement strand
TCCGAAAATGACGCATTTATACCTACTGTCTGTTTTCTGTCCATTAACCAGCTCTCAATCCATGTCAGTATATTCCCCCCAATCCCATATGCTATAATTTTGGTTACCAACCTCTTGTTGTGGGAGCTTATCAAAAGCTTTCTGAAAATCTAAATATACCACATCCACCAGTTCTCCCTGCTATTCTGCTAGTTACATCCTCTAAAAAACTCCAAGAGGTTAGTTAAACATGATTTCCCTTTCATAAATCCATGTTGACTCTCCCCAATCCTACCATTATTTTCTAAGTGTCCTGTTATCACATCCTTTATTATAGATTCTAGCATTTTCCCTACTACTGATGTTAGGCTAATGGGTCTATTGTTCCCTGTTTTCTCCCTTCTGCCTTTGTTAAATAGTGGGGTTATATTTGCTACCTTCCAATCTGCAGGAACCATTCCGGAGTCTATGGAATTTTGAAAGATGACCACCAATGCATCTACTTATCAGGTGGAGTGGGTGGAGGGAATGGGGGCGGCACTGGTCACAGCAGACACTTGCTTCTCCTGGTCCCACAAAAATAATTTCAGCATTTACCTTTTTGGGCTTCTTCCTCTTACAGACAGAGTTGACTGAGTGGAGCATTCACAGTGCATACTTTGTCCACTAGTCCAATAAAATTGCATAGATTTGTATAGGTTAAGGAGACTGCTGTCTGATTCGGGGAGGGGCCTGGGCTAGCAGAAGGTCTTGGGAAAAATGGCCATGCAGCGGGAACACCTTAATTTTGGTCCTGCTATTGCCCATTTCCACTGGGAAAAAGGAGAATCTCCCCCTTTGTCTCCACATAAGTCACCTAACTTAATCCCACTCTCCTGCTTACTCTGTATAAAATTGATTGGAGGCATTCCCGGAGGTTTTCCATTCTTACATATGACATTGCTGGGTTCACTGTACCAGAATATTTTTGCTTGTGTGACAAGTTTCCAGAACCAGAACCAGAACCTGTGAACAGGCAAAGAGGGGAATCCAAGAACAGGGAAACCAAGGATGTGGAAGAGGGAAGGACCAAGGTGGGGAAGGGGAGAATCTGAGGGCAGAGAAGAAGAGAGACAGGATGGAGAAGAAGGGAAGCAGAGGGTGGGGAAGATGGGAGGCAGGATGTGGAAGAGAAGAAACCAAGCAACCCTCCATTTCAGAGACCACCCTCAACTTCAAATTTTACCCCACTTCCCATTTAAGAACCCCATGTGACACCAGGGCACATCAAGATATCTTGGACTATTTAAGCTGAGGAATTCTGATCTACTGTCATCTTCATTATATATATGTATATCCTTCATTATATTATAATATTCTGGGGCTTAATTAATATAGAGCTCTGCAAGTTTGGGGTAGAGGAGCAATGGGATCTAGGGACAGATACACAAATCATTAAAAGTAGCAACACAGCTAATAAGGCCATAAAATAAAGCAAACCAATCTCTGGAGTTCATTTCTCAAGGGCTATAATTGAAAAGCAGACAAGTTATGTTAAACTTGTATTGGGCCTTGGTTAGACAATAATTGGAGTACTGTGAACAGTTCTGGTCTCCATATTATAAAAAGGATATAGAGGCATTGGAGAAGGTGAGGTGGAAAAATGTTTCAAAGGGATGATACCAGGAATAAGAGGGTATAAGAATGAGAAAACAGTCTTTTCTATAGAAAAGAGAAGACTGAGGACCTGATAGGGCTCTTTAAAATCATGAAGGGGTTTAATACTGTAGACGTAGATAAGGTATTGAGGGCCGCAGAGAAGTTATGACGAGCCTGTATAAAGCTCTAATATAATATAATATAAAAACAAGAAATGCTGGAACCACTCAGCAGGTCTGGCAGCATCTGTGGAAAGAGAAGCAGAGTTAACGTTTCGGGTCAGTGACCCTTCATCGGAACTGACAAATATTAGAAAAGTCACAGGTTATAAGCAAGTGAGGTGGGGGTGGGGCAAGAGATAACAAAGGAGGTCTAGATTGGACCAGGCCACATAGCTGACCAAAAGGTCACGGAGCAAAGGCAAACAATATGTTAATGATGTGTTGAAAGACAAAGCATTAGTACAGATTAGCTGTTAATACACTGAATATTGAACAGCAGCAAGTGCAAACCTGAAAAAAAAACCTGTATAAAGCTCTGTTTAGGCTACAATTAGAGTACTGTTCAGGTCACCACACTTTAGGAAGGATGCGAGGGTCCTTGAGAGGGTGCAGAGGAGATTTACCAGAATGGTTCCAGGGATGAGGGACTGTAGTTACAAGGTTAGTTTGGAGAAGCTGGGGTTGTTTTCCGTGGAACAAAGGAGATTGAGAGAGATTTGATAGAGGTGTACAAGATTATCACAGGTTTATTTTTTTATTTATTTTTTTTATTTAGAGATACAGCACTGAAACAGGCCCTTCGGCCCACTGAGTCTGTGCCGACCAACAATCACCCATTTATACGAATCCTACATTAATCCCATATTCTCTACCACATCCCCACCATTCTCCTACCACTTACCTTGGCAATTTACAATCGCCAATTTACCTATCAATCTGCAAGTCATTTGGATGTGGGAGGAAACTGGAGCACCCGGCGGAAACCCACGCAGACACAGGGAGAGCTTGCAAACTCCACACAGGCAGTACCCAGAACTGAACCCGGGTCGCTGGAGCTGTGAGGCTGCGGTGCTAACCACTGCGCCACTGTGCCGTTTAGATAAGATAGACAAAAAAAAGCTGTTCCCATTAGCTGATTTTACAAGGACTAGGGGACACAGATTTAAGATTTTGGGTAAGGGATGCAGGGAGGATGTAAGGAAGAACTTTTTTACGCAGTGATAATGACCTGGAACTTGCTGCCTACGAGGGTGGTTGAAGCAGAGACAATCAATGACTTCAAAGGAAATTGGCTGGGCACTTGAAGGAAATAAATTTGCGGGGCTACAGGGATAGAGCGGGAGAGTGGGACAGACTAGATTGCTTTACAGAGAGCTGCCATGGACTGATGGGTTGAATGTTCTCCTTCTGTGCTATAATGACTCAGTGTCTCTAAAATGCTTCCACTTGTGGGGTGGCCAAAACTAGGGGCCATTAATAAAATACACAGACAGGGTTAGATGAGGAGGGGTGAGAGGAGGCTGACATGGAGCATTATTATTGGCACACCAATTAGGCCTGTTTCTGTGCCGTACATTGTATGTAATTCTATGCAAAAACTAAATGTGGATTAGTGAACTGACTGAGCACTGCTATATATTTGCATCTGAAATTTTCTTAAATGCGAACCTTGCCTTCCAAAGAGGGCTGATACAGTCAACCAAATTTAAACAATAGATGGGGATAAATCAATTTATGCATTGGAGTTCAATGATTTTTTTTATTTGTTTGTGGGCGTTGCCTGCTAGGCCAGCGTTTATTGCCCATCCCTAATTGCCTTTGAACTGAGTGGCTTGTTAGGCCATTGCAGAGGGAATTTAAGAGTCAACCAAATTAGTGTGGTTCTGGAGTCACATGTAGGCCTTCTCTAAAGGACAGTAAACGAGATGGGTCTTTACAACAATCATTTCATGGCTACCATTAGATAAGCTTTTTAAACTCCAAATTTACTAATGGAATTCAAATTGCACCATCCACTGTGGTGGGATTCAAACCCATGTCCCTAGAGCATAAGCCTAGGGCTCTAGATTATCAGACTAGGGACATTACCATTATGCCACCACCTCCCCCTACTGATTATGTACCCTTTCATAGTGGTCTACATTCATAATATGTACAAGTTTCTGAAGGAGGGAAACTTTAATGTTGCAGAAGTATACATGTGTGGCGATTCAGATAGTATGTAATGGTAATGGGGATATGAATTGAGATTATATACAGCATGGAATGATAATCTTTTTCAATTCTGCTTTTTTAAAATTCGTTTTCATGGGATTTGGGCGTCGCTGGTTAAGCCAGCATTTATTGCCCATCCCTAATTGCCCATGAGAAGGTGGTGGTGAGCTGCCTTCTTGAACTGCTGCAGCCCATGGGGTGTAGGTACACCCACAGTGCTGTTAGGAAGGGAGTTCCAGGATTTTGACCCAGCGACAGTGAAGGAACGATGATATAGTTCCAAGGCAGGATGGTGTGTGGCTTGGAGGGGAATGCAGGTGGTGGTGTTCCCATGCATCTGCTGCCCTTGTCCTTCCAGGTCGTAGAGGTCACAGGTTTGGAAGGTGCTGCCTGAGTAGCCTTGGTGCGTTGCTGCAGTGCATCTTGTAGATGGTATACACTGCTGCCACTGTGCATTGGTGGTTGAGGGAGTGAATGCTTGTGGACAGGGTGCCACTCAAGCGGGCTGATTTTTCCTGGATGGTGTTGAACTTCTTGAATGTTGTTAGAGCTGCACCCATCCAGGTAAGTGGAGAGTATTCCATCACACTCCCGACTTGTGCCTTGTAGATGGTGGACAGGCTTTGGGGAGTCAGGAGGTGAGTTACTCATCACAGGATTACTAGCCACTGACCTGCTCTTGTCGCCATTTATCTGGCTACTCTAGTTCAGTTTCTGGTCAATGGTAACCCCCAGGATATTGACAGTAAGGGATTCAGCGATCGTAATGCCACCAAATGTCAAGAGGAGATGGTTAGATTCTCTCTTCTTGGAGATGGTCATTGCCTGACACTTGTCTGGCATGAATGTTACTTGCCACTTATCTGCCCAAGCCTGGATATTGTCCAGGTCTTGCTGCATTTCTACACAGACTGCTTCAGTATCTGAGGAGTTGCAAATGTTGCTGAACATTGTGCAATCATCAGTGAACATCCCCACTTCTGACCTTACGATTGAAGGAAGGCCATTGATGAAGCAGCTGAAAATGGTTGGACCTCGGACGCTACCCTGAGGAACTCCTGCAGTGATGTCCTGGAGCTGAGATGATTGACCTCCAACAACCACAACCATCTTCCTTTGCGCTGTGAAGTGTTTTGGAGGTTTTTGCTGCAGTGAAGGCACTATAAAAATCCATGTTGTGGTTGAATGATGATTAACCTTGGTATGTATATGTGTACAGAAGATATGATGATGAGGACCAAGCAAACCACATTAGGGCAAATTTTATGAATTCATGCTGCTGGTGTGGAGCTTTGACCAGCATGAGCCTGTAGTAGGGATTCAAGGGCAGGAGTCAGCAGGCCCCACAGGACTGTGCAGTGGATCAAGCTGTGCACTAGTAAGAGTACGGCCGGAACTTTATCGGCCCACTAAGTGTGAGGTTGGAGGCGGGGAGGGCGTAAATTCACAGCAGACTGTGTTTGGCTGGAAATCCGACGTCATGATATTACTTCTGGATTTTACCTGTTGTAGGGACCATGCAGGGCAAACCTCTGACAAACACGGTGGCAGAATTCCAATTGAGCAATTTAAAAGCTCAATTAAGCACAGTTTTACGCGGCAATTTCAATTTTATCAGTGGTGCATGGGGGGCCACGGCGCTTCAGAGCCCCGCCTGGTAAAACGAGACAGCAGTGAGGCCAGGAATGGCAAGGAAGTGGGGGATAACTGCTAGATCTCCAGCAAAGTCATCGGGAGAGCCACCATGCGGTGGCAGGAAGGGTAGAGCGCAAAGGGCAGTGGCAGATGGCGGCAGAAGTGGGGAAAAGGTACCAGGAGTCACGTGGGTGTGTGGCCAGGGTCACATGGGGCAGTGGCACTTGCCCCGAAGAGAGGAGGAACATTTGCGGGTGAGGGGGTCAGCTTGTGGGTAGGCCTAGGATTGAGGGCTGGCTGCCCTTTAAATTTGGCGCCAGCACCTGCCGTGGCATCAGCTGATACGGATCTCGTCACCTCCGTTCCCGCCTTGGGCCCTGGATTGGATGGCCCCTGCACTGCACGCTCCTTAATTGACTGGCTGCTGCAAGATTGCATGCGGCCGGCAGCCTAACACAATAATGGAGACAGCACTCACTTCTGATGCCACCGGCGCAACCTGTGCCTTTGCCATAAAATCCAGCCCGACATACAATTTATCCTGTTATTTCAGTACTTGTTCATATATTATCCTTCGAAAATCAAAGTGGGTATATTCAGTACATACTGCACTACATCTTGACCTTTAACCAGTTCTGATCATTTGTTTTCTTTTCAAAATTATGATAAAATCATTATTTCAAATTTGCCAAACCAAGGCAGAGCTACCTGTAAAAATGCTACTGTTGTTAAAAATCGTTTTAATGATGAAAGAGAAGCATATTGCCCTTTACTTTCAGAGAGAGATAAGTGCTGGTGTGCAAGCATCTTGTGAATTAAATGAAGTAACATTAGACAAATTGATTGAAACTGAGACATTATTTACCATAACCTACAGATAGTAAAACAAACTTGGACAGTTCTGCCTCAAACTTGAATGTCTGTCGACTGAATTAGAATTTGAATACAATGATATGTTTATTGATGCTGCCGCTCTTTTTCAGTCTATATTCTTTTTACTCAGAAAACAGAAGGTAAGAAGTGGAAATAATCCATTCAGCTAATGCAGCTCATTCCATATGAGGTTCTTTTAAGATGAGCAGTGAATCAGAATTCAAACAGCATTATTTTGAGTTTTTTTCAGAATCCCAGATTTGGCAGAATCAGGATCAATTTAGATTTGGCTGAGGCCAATGTTAGTTAGACATGCAACTGTCCAACAAATGAACTTTTCCTTGTCAATCAACCAGACTTTGGAACTCAGTCCTGCCCTCCACGGTCTCGGTGCTGGAGGCATATTATTAAAGACAAGTGGAACTGTTTTGTTTGCTTTTGATTTTTTTTTTTACAAAGCCCTACCCAGGGAAAGGGAAATAGCGCTTAATTCTTACTGATCTAGTGGCAGGATAAGGCTGTAGATAATTGAGAATGCATAGCCACATGTGGAAAAACATGCACGTCCAAGTCAGGTGGGTCTTTATGCAATTTAAGGACCTGGTTCCTATATCGTCCAAAAAAAACACTAACTTCGGACATACTCTGTTTCCGGACAACATGTGAATTGTCAAATGTGGGATGTTCGCAGATACAACCTCACTTCCTGACTTACATATTGAGAGGAATTTATCTCCATATCTCCAACACAGAAGTCCTTGAAGCGGCCAACACCCCCAGCTTATACACACTACTGAGTCAGCGGCGCTTGAGATGGCTTGGCCATGTGAGCCGCATGGAAGATGGCAGGATCCCCAAAGACACATTGTACAGCGAGCTCGCCACTGGTATCAGACCCACCGGCCGTCCATGTCTCCGCTATAAAGACGTCTGCAAACGCGACATGAAATCGTGTGACATTGATCACAAGTCGTGGGAGTCAGTTGCCAGCATTCGCCAGAGCTGGCGGGCAGCCATAAAGACAGGGCTAAATTGTGGCGAGTCGAAGAGACTTAGTAGTTGGCAGGAAAAAAGACAGAGGCACAAGGGGAGAGCCAACTGTGCAACAGCCCCGACAAACAAATTTCTCTGCAGCACCTGTGGAAGAGCCTGTCACTCCAGAATTGGCCTTTATAGCCACTCCAGGCGCTGCTTCACAAACCACTGACCACCTCCAGGCGCGTATCCATTGTCTCTCGAGATAAGGAGGCCCAAAAGAAAGAATTCAGAAATAAAATTTAAAATAACCTTTATTTAAAAAAATACCCTCAAGATGAATGAGAGTGCATTAAAATTACAATTTAAAAAACAAAGGAATGCAGCTCATGTAAAGTATGCTGAGAATAAATTAAAAAGATCTAGTTGGTAGCTAAGACTAGAGATAAAAGTTTTCAAAACCTAAAAAGAGTAAGGGACGGTCGGGGAAGGGGGGGGGGTAACAAGAATAGAATCTGGCCAGTGAGAGACACTCATGCAGAAACTGCATCAGAAGTCAAAATTTTCTTCAAACGCTTCTAGTATAACTTACCTGAGCAGCAAGGCTGAAAATATGGTTTTATTCTTATCAAAATACCATTCTTTGTCAGGTGTGCTTTATTTTTTAAAGCAGCTGTGAACAACAGACGTCTGGCAGACGTAGCATTCTGTCTGAGATGAAGTGCTGCGGAAGTAGTTTGGTTTCAGTGATATCATTACAATCCAACCACTAAATATAAAACAGGCCATTTTGGAGAAGTATCAAAGGCACGAATCTACTTAATCCTCTTCGACTTAACTATGCAGGAGTCCCACTGGGATGCCGATTAAAGCATTATTTGCTGTTTTCCCCTTCAAGCTTTTCAGACTCATTCTTAAGGCAAATTCATGAATAGACATTATAAGTTTTTCTTACATTTGTCCCTTCTAAAGGCATTTATACGGATTGACTGTTTACAACAATACTCTCGAGTCTATTGCTGTTTGTGCAACATGATATACCCTGCTGATATCAGATTAAAACAAAGTAGCTGGTCTCTTTAATCAATAAATCCTGTGGGAAAACCATAAGCTTACTGTGAAAGATTTGTTTTTAGTTTCACAGATATGATTAAGCTGACAGCCTGCTAACTAAAGTCTATTGCCATGTTATCCAATCTATGAAGAACCAATACTCTTTATTTATTGTTAAACAAAGATTTATTTACAACAATCTTCAAACAGAGGGAAATGTTTTATTAAGTTATCTATCACAGTAAAGTAGTACTTTTGCAAACCATCTGTTTCCAACTGTCTTCATTCTTTCTCTGAGTCAGGTAAAGTGACAGATGCAATACAGACTTTATTGCATTTGTCTCGTTAATATTGCATTACTGAAGGATAGGATCAGACTGTAGGTAGGTGGAAACAGGCAGTTACAGTTCCCTCAGGCCATATCAGACAGAGTTCTTTCACTTCCATGTTTCAATATCAGAATTTTTAAGAACAAGAAAAAGCCTTCTTGGAATCATAGAATGACTCAGAATAGAAGAAAGTCATTTGGCCTAACATGCCTCTGCCAGCTCTTTGAAAGAGCTATCCATGATTCCCACATCCCTGTTCTTTCCCCTTGGCCTGCAAATTTTCTCCTATCAAGTATTTATCTCTTCTGGTCTGACAAGGCATCCATTTCTGATTGATTTGAACCACACCTTCCTTCCTTCTCACCATATCCTTCTTTTGTCAAAATCATGTCTAATTGCCTGTGAATCCTTCTGTACCATCCTCTTCAATCCCCTTCCTTAGTAACTTATTCTACAAAGTTTATTACCCTTTGTATAAAAAGATATATTTGAATTTTCATCTTACTCCTAACTTAATCTTCTTTAACTTGTATCTCTGGTATTTGAATTCTTTGCATCAGTGAACAATTCGACCGGAACAATTTTGTCAGTAATTCAGAAAATCATCTGCAATGGCCTCTCTTCCTGCTTCCTGACACCATTATCTTTGGTGTCCCCAAACAATCTATGCTTGGCTCCTTCTTATTTCTCATCTACATGCTGCCCCTCGGCGACATCATCTGCAAACACAGCATCCATTTCCACGTGTATGTTGATAACACCCATTTCTACCTGACCATCACTTCTCTTGACCCCTCCACTGACATTAAATTGTCACACTGCTTCTCTGACATCTGGTACTGGATGAGCAGCAATTTCCTCCAACTAAATATTGTGAAGACTGAAGCCATTGTCCTCAATCCGTGCCACCTACTCCGTTCCCTCGCCACTGACTCCATTGCTCTTCCTGGCAACTGTTTGAGACTGAACCAGACTGTTTACAACCTTGGTGACATATTTGACTCTGAGATAAGCTTCCAACCACACACCTGTGCCATCAGTAAGACAGCCCAATTCCACCTCCATAACACCCTCTGACTCTGCCCTTCCCTCAGCTCATCTGCTGCTGAAACCCTCATCCATGCCTTTGTTACATCTAGACTTGACTATTTAAATGCACTCCTGGCTGGCCTCCCACATTCTACCCTCCATAAGCTTGATGTCATCCAAAATTCTGCTGCCTGTGTCCTAACTCGCACCAAGTCCCGTTCACCCATTATGTGCTAGGTGACCTACATTGGCTTCTTGTTAACCAATATCTCAATTTTAAAATTCTCATCCTCATTTTCAAACCCCTCCATGGCCTCGCTCCTCCCTATCTTTGTAATCTCCTCTAGCCCTGCAACCCTCTGACATATCTCCACTCCTCTAATTCTGGCCTCTTGAGCATTCCAGATTTTAATAGCTCCACCATTCACAGTGTGACTTCAGCTGCCAAGGCCCTAAACTCTGGAATTCCTTCCATAAATCTCACTGTCTCCCTTTCCTTCTTTAAGGTGCTCTTTAAAACCTATCTCTTTGACCAAGCTTTTGGACATCTGCCCTGATATCTCCTTATGTGACTCGGTGTCAGATTTTGTTTGATAACTCTCCTGGAAAGCACGTTGCGATGTTTTACAAAGTTAAAGGCACTATATAAATATAAGTTGTGTTGTAGTTGTAGGTTTGAAGTTGAATCAGGTCACCTTGAAGGTTCAGACCTGGAGAACACCATGGGTAGACTTTAACTGACTAGCATTGATTCAATAACTTAGATCATAATATTGAAATAATAGCTTTCAAGGAGAGTTAATGGCAGTACAAATAGCTTGTGGTCATTGGAAGGAATGGATTTCATGGTCTGAATGGCCTTCCCATATTTCCATTTATTTTGCTCATAATTTTTTATTAAATTGTCTAATTTTTAATTTATAAAATAACCCCCATCTTCAGTCAAACAGCTCCTGCCATCTTTGCCACTCGTGGGTGACCTACTCCAAGACACTGATGATGCCAACTGTAGTTTCCTGCTAGGAGGTACCTGGGACAACCTAAGTCTGATTCACTCAGCCAACTTTCTCTCCATTCTGCAGAAAAATTGTGTAATCTCCCTACTCAATGCAATGCAATCAGAAACTGTGAGGAGCAAGAAGTAAACCGACATTTGTACCTCATGCAATGGCTTTTAATTTCCGTGCTATAACATGCAGAACCATTGCACTATCCCTTTAAATACTCTAAATGCCTCAGTACCTATCTGGCCTTGGCAGGAAGAGATCAGGTTCAGCTATGATGTCTGCCATGGTCAAATAGAAAGTAATTCCTTTTCAAGATACTTTGCAATATCATAAACCCGAGTTGTTGTAGAATTGTCTGTTCGTGGTTGATGTGGCAAAGACACTTTGAAAATTTATTGGTCCTCCTCCTTATTCTACTAAGAGTTAGCTGAAGCTCATATTATGGGGATATTGGGGCATCATCTTGATGTAGCACTCCATCCTGAACATGACTTTATGGAGGATATTTCCATTGAGAATTCTTCCTCGAGCTTTTCATATTGTGATATGCAAAATCTATAAAATAGACCAAATGTACACTGCATTATATTGAAATCCAATTTTAACATCGTTATACCATTTTATATATCTAAAGATACACATTTGCAAACCTGATGTTGTACTGATTTATACTTTAGCACTTTAACTAACACAATTGCATTTAGATATTTCTACTGGTTATTTATATATGTTTTAACAACGAAAGTCATGTAACAGTCAACAATCAATGTACTTGTTTTCCATATATTGTTGGAATAAAAGATTTGTATCAATCATTTCTTTAGCCCATGTCCTTTCTCGTAGCAGTGGTGGTCTTTTCAGTCCCTTTAAATCCAGTCACTGTACATAAAATTAGAAGTCAGATCCCTGTGTTATACTTATTTTAATACAGTGTTCTAAATTTCATCAGTTGCAGGTTTGTGAGATAAATAATTCAAAGAGTGGTGTATGTTTGGTTCACTCTGTATTTGAGTGACAGTTCCTTTCTGAAACAAAAATAGAGAACGCTGCAAAAAATTAACAAATCATCCAGCATCTGCAGAGAGAAAAGATAAGTTAAAATTTAAATGTATTCCCTGTTGTATGATTGCCTTTAAGAGTGATGTCCCTTAAGATCTTAGTATGCTAATGAGCTAAGTACCAAGACATAGTTATGTGACTCCAAGCCAGAGTCACTCTGCAACTGTAATACCCAGAATAAGGTTCTGTAAATAGTTAGCTCTGTACTTTATAAAATACTGGAATAAACCAGTTTGAGATCTTCAACCAGCTGGACTCCACGCATCCCATTTATGTTGCATCAGACAACATAAAAAACTCATTATATGTTGGTAGCTGTGGTGAGAAGACAAAGTCTAAGATTGAAGACCACAGGTAAAACAGCTGTAAAAACTACCCTCCCTACAGCCAATAGAGAGAAAGTTCCACAGAAATACTGGCCCAAACAGTAGAAAGGAAAAAGGAACTTACCTCCAGCTGTAGAAGACAGAGCTCAGAACGACAGGCTGCAAGTAAATCAGGTGAGTCATTATGCCAGTGGTCGAGGAATTCCAGTTAAAAAGAAAAAGCTCTGAAGTGCTTAAAAATTAATTTTTTCAAAAGCTCCGTGTGAAAAAAGGGAAGACCTGATTCCTTTCCCAGGCTGATTGAGGTCGGCGCCATTACAGGAGGCGTCTGATTGTAAAAAGCACAAGAATCCTCCAATCACTGCAAAGCCGTCATCCATGCAGCCAAAGTTTAAAAAACACATTAAATCACTTGAGCTTAAAGAAGGGCTTTCATTCATGCAGCCACAGCTATAAAAATACTATTAAACCAGTCGAGCATGAAGAACATAAAAAACTCAAAAAAAGCTATTGAACTACCTCTTGAACAGCTGTGTAAACAGACAAGCTTTAAGTGCTACAAGCAAGATAAACACACAGCACTGTCAAGCACCTGCTCCTTTCAATCCAAGCAGCTAGTAAAAGTAACAGAGAGTTTTTAAAGGGGCAACAGTGCAGAGTCACAGAATAGGTCTTAAAGCACGTTTTAAAGCAAAAGAACAGCAGGAAGATATATACCAAATTTCCCAGCATAAACTGGAAGACCATGGATATCCTATCCGAGGTCTAATTTTTCAAACAAAGAATGCAGTTATGCTTTACAGACCGAGTAATTGTCGAACCAGAGAAACAGGCTGTGAACATACTACTAGCAGTTGGAAATAAGGGATTACACAGAATCAATACCTCAGGCTTATCTGAAGAGGACCAGAAAGATCCCACAAAGATATGGAAAGTGCTAGAATATCAGCTGCAATTATGAGTGAATTTTAGAATTCACCACCTGGAATTGATGTCCTACAGGCAACAGTCACAGGAATCAGTTTGTCAGAAGATGCCATAGTAAGGGCAACAAGTGCAATTTCTCAGAAGTTGAGCTATCAGAGGGACTAGTGGAGTTGTTGATTGTATCGACACCCATTGAAGTGTTTCAGAAAGACCTCTTGGGGATAAAGAAAAGTCACAGCATTACTGCACTGTTAGAAGATGGCAGAAAATATGATGCCATTGTAGCTGGACAACAGCACCTGCAAGCACTAGGTACAGCCAATAGTATTGGCATGATAACCAGGTTGAAAAGAGCAAGCAAGCTGTGTGGTAAGTGTGGTTGGCTGACTCACCACGAAGTTGTTCTGCATTTCAAGATCTGTGCAAGGCATGCTGTACAAAAGGACACTGGGCCCGCCTGTGCAAGAAATCTGGCTCCAAAGACACAGCCAGAAGTCACAGTAGGACAAAAACAAACAGACGACAGGTGCAGAAACCAGGTAACAGCAGCAAGGAAAGCGCCAGAGACCTGCATAACAGCAAGCCGATACACAAGCTCCATAGCGAAACAGTCCTGAGACACGGCTCAGAGAGAAGTAATTCTCAGCCAAAAGACGAATAGGCATTCCACATTGTGAACCTGACACATCATGTTGATGAACTCAAACAACTGGAAGCTTTTGCCACTATTAACATCACATGCCCAAAGAAAGCTGGCAGACATACACTCAGGGTTAAGATTGACACTGGCACTTGTGCAAATATCCTACCAGTCTGAATCCTGAAAGATATGTACAGGAGTTGTTGGAAATCAATGATACAACTGACAACTGCAAAGTTATTTGCATAAAACAGTTCACCCATCCCTTGTAGTGGCACACTAACAATGCAATGCATCTGTGGCAAGTCGGCATGGAGATCATAAATATTCTACCTGGTAGACATGAGTGAACCAGCAGCAGCAGGACTACTAGTGTGTAAGGACCTCAACATCATAACCATCCATGAGGTCACCAGGGTACCCATTACAGCAGGAGAGACCAAGGATACCCACATTGAGACACAGTTCCGCGAGAATCTCAGTAGTTCTGGTTTGGAGAGTTTCAGCCTCTTCTCACAGATGCCACACCAAGATGGTGAAAGTTCTTCATCAACGGGCAGTGTCTCTTCGTGCTCCAGAGGCTCAGAAGAACAAATAGACATTGTAACTGCTGAGAAGCAAAAGCAGGCAATGGGGGCATTCCCAAGGGGAAAATTTCCAAGGACCGGAACCCGCTCACAGATTCTGGCCAGCATAAAACAGTACAGTCCGGAAACCCAGCAACAGCACAACCTCACCGCTATTCTCTCAAGAACCGACAGCACCACAACAAGGCAGAATGGACAGGTACCTCCATGAGACCAAGTACCCCTCCCCCAACAAGTCCTTGACCTTGAGCCCCAAGCCTCAGACATGGAGGATGAGGAGAGGCGAAGGACACGCAATATCCTGAAGAGGCAGAGGAAGAATGAGTTGAAGCATTGTCTGTTGGGACTTCGAGATGAGGTGCCGGAACTTTCCAAAAATGACAAGGCCCCAAAAGTGGTCATCTTGAGAAAAGCAACAGAGTATATTAGAAGGCTGAAGGCAGAGCAACAAAAACTGAATGCGGAAAGGGAGAAACCTCAGAAAAACGGCAACAGCTAAGACGCAAATTATCCAAGCAAGAGTTGTCAAACCACCGAAACGATATATGGACTCTTAAGCTTCTGTATATGTAAAGTTCATAATATCTATCCCTGTGTAAATAATTTTGATATCTAATTTTATATATTTTTACTTGTAGCATAAGAGACTTATCTTTGGAAAGAAAGGGGATGTTGTATGATTGCCTTTAAGAGTGATGTCCTTTAAGATCTTAGTATGCTAATGAGCTAAATACCAAGACGTAGTCATGTGACTCCAAGCCAGAGTCACTCTGCAACTGTAACACCCAGAGTAAGGTTTTGTACATAGTTAACTCTGTGCTGTATATAATAGTTCACTGGAATAAACCATTTTGAGATCTTCAACCAGCTGGACTCCACACATCTCATTTATGTTGCATCATAAAATAAATAAAATTAAAATAAACATTTTGGAAAGATAATTTCCTTTTTACACGTAATGCAGATGTGATACCAATCACACATTTTGACAGGAAATGATGTGTGCAAGAATCCTAGTTTTACCATAATAAATACTTAAAAATGTACAATATGTTTTGTTAGAAATATCACATTTTCATTGTCGACTTTCAAAAATGCACTGTCTGCAATGACGGTTTAAATTTTATATGTTACAGAAAATTTTCATCATAGTGGACAATTTGCCTACTTCCATCTTTGATTGGATCCCCAATTTGGTGAAATTGGGGGATTGAGGGTGGCTATTCATC
Source organism: Heterodontus francisci (assembly GCF_036365525.1). Classification (NCBI taxonomy): domain Eukaryota; kingdom Metazoa; phylum Chordata; class Chondrichthyes; order Heterodontiformes; family Heterodontidae; genus Heterodontus; species Heterodontus francisci. The sequence goes on along the minus strand of NC_090381.1, from coordinate 96,359,972 downwards.
CGGATTTATACCGGACAGTCTGGTTTTCAGGTGGTATGAGCCCTGTCCAGTACCTGATTTGAACCGGATGCCTTGTTGTCCAGCAATTTTATTTTAAATGCCCAGCCTCGAGGGAAGCATTTAAAATCAAAATTATTGGTCCTGCCTGTGCCTGCGAAGGTCCGGTCCAGGCAAAGATCCTATCAGGTCTATCCATGCGTGTGTTCTTATGATGCCCTCACGTTACATCACTATGTCGCTTGTGCCATGATTAACATAGACGTAGAGCCTGGTAAAAACTTTCCATGTCTGTCCGTGCCTTGCTCCTATTCTCAACCTGGATGCTGCGCCCATCAAATGGATCTGGTGACCAAGCAGTCTCAATACTCCTAGGCACAGTTCCTGATTAAAAGCATCACCTGAATTTTTTTCTAACCTGCTTTAGCTCCTGCAAGGTTCATTACAAGCTGGAAATGTGCAAGCTCCCCAAGCTCAGCTCATTCTAAGACACTGGGTTCATTATGTAAGGTATTCTCACTCTTTTGAGCAAAAGGTTTGAATCAATAGTTATTACTAATCTATTTTCATTTTTAAAAAGTGCACAAATTTGTGTGTGTGTGCGGGGTGTCCGGTATTCTTGAGGTCCGTCAGTTGCCACCCTAGTGGGGATTCCATCTCCGCACTGAATTTTTCTCAATAGAAATAAATACGAGATGGACAATTTGAACCTGCAGAATCTCAGGGAAAACCCAGTTTCTGAACAGCTTCCAACAATGCCTGCATTCCTGGGAGGTTGCACCCCCTCCATCCACCACATCCCTACAACCATTCCCCCATTTCAAATTTTTTTTAAAAATTCATTCATGGGATGGCCAGGCCAGCATTTATTGCCCATCCTGGCATTAGCTTTTAAGATCATGGATAGAGAATTTAATACGAACACACGAATTACGAGCAGGATTAGGCCACTCGGCCCTTCGAGCCTGCTCCGCCATTCAACAAGTTCATGGCTAAACTGATTACTCCACATTTCCACCTACTCTACCCCCAATAACCTTCCACCCCCTTGCTTATCAAGAATCTATCTACCTCTGCCTCAAAAATATTCAAAGACTCTGCTTCCACTGCCTTTTGAGGAAGAGAATTCCAAAGACTCATGACCCGCTGAGAGAATAAATTTCTCCTTATCTCTGTCTTAAATGGGCGACCCCTTATTTTTGAACAGTGACCCCCAGTTTGAGATTCTCCCACAAGAGGAAACATCCTTTCCACATACACCCTGTCAAGACCCCTCAGGATCTTATATGTTTCAATCAAGTCGCCTTTTACTCTTCCAAATTCCAGCGGATACAAGCCGAGTCTGTCCAATCTTTCCTCATAAGACAGCCCGCCTATTCTAGGTATGAGTCTAATAAACCTTCTCTGTACTGCCTCCAATGCATTTACACCCTTCTTTAAATAAGGAGACCAGTACTGTACACAGTACTCCAGATGTGGTCTCACTAATGCCCTGTATAGCTGAAGCATAACCTTCCTACTTTTGTATTCAAATCCCCTTGCTATAAGACAATAACGTTCTATTAGCTTTCCTAATTATGTGCTGTACCTGTATATTAACCTTTTGCAACTCATGCACTAGAACAGCAGATATTTCTGCATCTCAGAGCTCTGCAATCTCTTACCACTTAGATGATTTGCTTCTTTTTAATTCTCCTGCCAAAGTGGACAATTTCACACTTTCCCACATTATACTCCATTTTCCAGGTCTTTGCCCACTCACCTAACCTTTCTATATCCCTTTGTAGCCCCCTTATGTCCTCTTCACAAGTTACTTTCCGACCTATCTTTGTGTAATCAGCAAATTTAGCAACCATACCTTCGGTCCCTTCATCTAAGTCATTTATATAAATTGTAAAATGTTGAGGCCCCAGCACAGATCCCTGTGGCACACCACTCATTACATCTTGCCAACCAGAAAATTACCCATTTATGCCTACTCTCTGTTTCCTGTTAGCTAGCCAATCTTCTATCCATGCCAATATGTTACTCCCTATGCCATGAGCTTTTAGTTTAGTTTAGTTTAGAGATACAGCACTGAAACAGGCCCTTCGGCCCACCGAGTCTGTGCTGACCATCAACCACCCATTTATACTAATCCTACACTAATTCCATATTCCCACCACATCCCCACCTGTCCCCATATTTCCCTACCACCTACCTATACTAGGGGCAATTGCTAATGGCCAATTTACCTATCAACCTGCAAGTCTTTGGCTTGTGGGAGAAAACCGGAGCACCCGGAGGAAACCCACGCAGACACAGGGAGAACTTGCAAACTCCACACAGGCAGTACCCAGAATTGAACCCGGGTCGCTGGAGCTGTGGGGTTGCGGTGCTAACCACTGCACCACTGTGCCGCCCATTTTATTTTCTGCAATAACCTTTGATGTGGCACCTTATCAAATGCCTTCTGGAAATCTAAGTACAATACATCCACTGGTTCCCCTTTATCCATAGCACATGTAACTCCCTCAAAGAACTCCAATAAATTGGTTAAACATGATTTCCCTTTCACAAAACCATGTTGACGCTGCCTGATTACCTTTAATTTTTCTAAATGCCCTGCTATACTGTCTTTAATAATAAACTTCTAACATTTTCCCTAAGACAGATGTTAAGCTAGCTGGCCAGTAGCTTTCTATCTCCCTCCCTTTTTGAATAAAGGAGTTAAATTAGCTATTTTCCAATCTAACGGAACCTTCCCTGAATCTAGAGAATTTTGGAAAATTAAAACTAATGCAACAACTATCTCACTCGCCACTTGTTTTAACACCCTAGCACCCAGGGACCTGTCAGCCCACAGCTCCAACAGTTTTTTCAATACCACTTCCCTGGTGATTGTAATTTTCTTGAGTTCCTCCCTCCCTTCCATTTCCTGACTTACAGCTAATATTGGGATGTTACATATATCCTCAATAGTGAATTATAATATACTGAATTTATGACACTTAATCTCATTTCAGCTCACATAAAATAGAGTAGGTTCGGTTGTCATCAACACCCATTAATAGGTCAATACTTTAAATTACATAAAATGCAATATGTTAGATTGAATAGTTTAATCATGCAGAGTCTCAGTTATGTGGTTATGTTGAAAGGAATGCTAATAGAAATTGAGGAATAGAATACTTTTTGACAAAATTAGAGCCTTGTGACAACTTTTGTTACAAATGAGATCCATACTAAGCATACATTTTCCATAATGTAAAAAGCTTAAAAGCTTTGACAGGACAAAAGAGGTCTCAGTCAAAAAATATAACAGGAATCTAATTCCTCATTTATTAGAGGCACTCATTCCTGCTGGTAACATAAGAACAAAAGAAACACGAGCAGGAGTAGGCCATTCAGCCTGCCCTGCCATTCAATAAGATCATGGCTGATCTGTCCCAGGCCTCAACTCCTCTTTCGGGCCTGCTCCACATAACCCTCGACTCCCTGAAATTTCAAAAATCTATCTACCTCCTCCTTAAATATATTTAGTGACCTAGCCTCCACAACTCTCTGAGGTAGAGAATTCCAGAGATTCACCATCCTCTGAGAGAAGAAATTCCTTCGCATCTCAATTTTAAATGTGTGCCCCCTTATTCGGTAACTATGTTCCCTAGTTCGAGATTCCCCCACCAGTGGAAACATATTCTCAACATCTACTCTGTCAAACACCCTTAGAATCTTAGATGTTTCAATAAGATCACCTCTCATTCTTCTAAACTCCAATGAATAAAGGCTTAACCTATTTAGCTGTTCCGAATAAGACAATCTCTACATTCCAGGAATCAGCCTAGTAAACATTTTCTGAACTGTCTCCAATGATGGTATATCCTTCCTTAAATACGGGGACCAAAACTGTACACAGTACTCCAGGTGTGGCCTCACCAATACCCTGTACAGTTGTAATAAGACTTCCCCTGTTTTTAAACTCTAACTCCCTAGCAATAAAGGCCAACATTCCATTTGCCTTCCTAATTACTTGTTGCACCCGCATGCTAACCTTTTGTGTTTCATGTACAAGAACACACAGATCCTCTGGACTGCAGTATTTTGTAGTCTTTCTCCATATAAATAATAAGCTGCCTTTTTGTTCTTCATATAAAGTGAATGACCTCACACTTTCCCACATTGAACTCCATCTGCCAAGTTTTTTCCACTCACTTAACCAATCTATACCCCTTTGCAGATTCTTTGTGTCCTCATCACAACATGCCTTCCCACCTATTTTTGTATCATCAGCAAATTTGGATACACTACACTCTGTCCCTTCCTCCAAGTCATTAATATAGATAGTAAATAGTTGAGGCCCTAGGACCAATCCTTGTGGCACCCCACTAGTTACAGCTTTCCAACCTGAAAAGACCCATTAATCCCAACTCTCTGCCTTCTGTGTGTTAGCCAGTCCTCAATCCATGCCAACACATTACCCTCAATACCATGAGCTCTTAGTTTGTGTAATAACCTTTTATGTGGCACCTTAATGAAAGTCTTCTGAAAATCCAAATACACTGCATCTACCAGTTCCCCTTTATCTACTCTGCTTATTATATCCTCAAAGAACTCTCACAAATTTGTCAAACATGATTTCCCTTTTATAAAACCATATTGACTCTGTTTGATTACATTATGCTTTTCTAAATGTCCTGCTATTTCGTCCTTAATAATGGATTCTAGCATTTTCTAAATGACAGATGATAAGCTAGTAAGTCTAGATAAGATGGTCTATAGTTTCCTGCTTTCTTTCTCCCTCCTTTCTTGAATAGGGGTGTTGCTTTAGTGGTTTTCCAATCCACTGGTACCCTCCAGTGAGTTTTGGTATATTATGACCAATGCCTCCACTATCTCTGCAGCCACTTCTTTTAAAACCCTTGATGCAGGCCATCAGGTCCTGGCGACTTGTCTGCCTTTAGTCCCATCAGTTTGTCAAGTTTTTCCCTCATGATAGAGATTGTTACAAGTTCCTCCCTCCCATTTATACCTTGCTCATCTGTTATTGTTGGGATGTTTATTGTGTCCTCCACCGTGAAGACCAATGCAAAATATCGGTTTAAATTATCTGCCATTTCCCTGTTCCCTGTTATTAATTCCCTAGTCTCATCCTCTAAGGGTCCCACACTTACTTTAGCTACTCTCTTCCTTTTTATATACCCGTAGAAGTTTTTACTGTTTGTTTTTATATTTCTTGCCAATTTACTCTCATAATCAATTTTCTCCCTCTTTATTAGTTTTTTAGTCATCCGCTGCTGGTTTCTAAAAAATTCCCAATCCTCTGGCCTACCACTCGTTTTTGCCGCATTGTATGTCTTTGTTTTTGATTTGATACTCTCCTTAACTTCCTTTGCTATCCACGGGTGGTTCATCATTCTCATCGAGTCCTTCCTTCTGACCGTAAAAAATGTTTGCTGAGTGTTGTGAAATATCTGCTTAAAGGTCTGCCACAGCTCATCGACTGACTTTCCTTTTAGTCTATTTTCCCAGCCCGCTTTAAACAACTCTTTCTTCATACCTCTCTAATTGCCCTTGTTTAAGTTCAGGACACTGGTTTGGTAAAAGCACCTAATTTATAGAAGGGTAGGAGAAAAAAATGTTAATCCCAAAAATGTTGGTCCCGAGGGTATGTCTAGTTAGCAGTTCTAAAGGACACTCAAGATAGAATACCGAAGGATGTTTAACTGCAAACATTATGATCAGCCAATCTTGGCAGGAATGTTTCCTGTGGCCTCCTACTTAAAGAGCCAACGTGAGCAACGATGTGCACATTAATGAAGAATGAGTTTCTACTAAATTACCCCACAATTATAAATTTAATACAGAGAGATAGCTGTCCCCACACATCATGCTTTTGCATTTTAATTAGACTTGTATTTTTTCACATTCTTACTCTGTACAAATCCTCAAGGAAAAGGCTGCAGATATGATGAAGTTGTTTTCATTGGTCTGTTTTAAAAAATTTATTTTTAAAAGCCAAGGTTACAGTAACATTTATAAATTAGTGATTACCCATTCCTTTTCTTATTTATTTCTGCTTGCTGTTTCTGTTTCCTAATCCTGCTCAATTGTTCTTGTAGTTTGTGTCCTTTGCTTTCTTTATGCTGTTTCTGTGTTTCTTTTCTGTTATCTTTCTTCCTTTCATTTTGCTACATTTCTGCAACAAGCAGATATTTCCAGCTCCTGTTCTTGTGGCCACCATTCAGCCTGTCCCCCCACCTCACTCTGATAACCTGACTGAAGGATACGAACAAATGCACGTGCAATTTCATTTCAATGAGGTTGCCACTTACCAAGTCAGGCCGTGCTACTCAATTGACATGAAATTGGCTGTGTGGATCCCAGGAACAGATTTTAGTGCAAAACGGTTGAAAAGCTGTTGAATACATACTTCAGAATAATTTGTTACCCTTCAAAATAAATCTGTTGTTTTTATTAGAAAGCAGTTTTACAATCAAGAGGCAGGTCACATTTATATAATGATGAATTGATGCAAATTTGTTCTTGCAGAATTTCTCCCTCTTGTTTTTAAGATGTGTATCTTTCAAAATAATTACTTTGAAACTTGCAGCAGCCACGTTGTGCATAATGTCTAAGAAGCTGTTGAAAAGTATTCATCATCATGCTCAGTCAGTTATCTCTAGGAGGTGTTGATGTGCTCCTAATGGCTATCCAATAGAAGTGGAGGGAAATCAATTGCAAGGAGAATTAGTTTGGTTATTCTCAGGAGTCGTTTAAAGGTTGTATGAATTGCAAAGACTATTTTTTTTAAATAGGTATGGTTGAAGATGACGTTGTGACATTGCTTCAGCAAAGGACCATAAACGTCATTGTTTCATGTTAGAAAGCTAGGAAACTGATACTGCTATGAAACTATTATGTTAACCCTTGTTTTTAACATTTGCCGTATAATTTTCCAATTGATACTTGCAGTTTCTACCATAAAATACTGATTCTATTGCATAAAAATTAAAGGCGGTCTGGGAATGACAGTTCTTAACCATATTAATATTACTGCTAATTCAAGAGCTTTTCTATTGTAGCTGTGAGTTAACCATTCGAGACATGCAGAACCCATTTAGTCATGTCCAAATCACATAATCACAATTAATTTGTTATTTTTCTGTCCACTTATAAATTTTGTCCAACTCTATTCCGCAGCCCCATCTAATTTGATGCGACAAGTGAGTTACGTGTGACTTCAATCCCACACCAAAGTGGTTGCTTCTTAACTGACCTCTGAAGTGGTCCAGCAAGCCGCTCAGTTACAAAGCCCATCACCATCAACTCAGAGCAACTAGGATGGGCAATAAATTCCGGCCTTGCCAATAACGCCCACATACCAAGAATTAATTTTTTTTAAACACAGCTGGAGTATTTTGTACTACTCTGGGCTCCACACTATAGGAAGGATGATTGAGAGGGTACAACGTAAGTTGAGCTGGATTCAACCTTGCATGAGGAAATACAAACACAAAGAAAGACTTGAAACAGCGGGCTGGATGTCATGCTGGAGGCAGGGCTCCCGGTGCCGGGCCGAAAAGGCGAGGGGAACCCCCACTTCTGTCTTTTTGTGCCCTCCACCGGATCTATCCCTTGATCTTTTTGAATAAAAGGAGACGGGATCCCCATCCCTTTAAAGGGACAGGGATCCTGCCTCCAAGAGCTGCCAGCCAATCAGAGGGCCAGCAGCTCAGCAGTATCAGCAGCGCCACCTGGAGCAGTGGCCACTGCTGGTACTGCAGAGGCCACAGACCCAGGTCCAGCAGTAGAATCCCGGAACAGAAGTAGGTGAGGCGGGGTCGTTGGGGCCAGTTCGGAAGGCCCCAGCGAGAGAGGCTGGTCGTGCAGTCCAGGGAGAGTGGTGTCCAAGGCATAAAGTTGTTCCCAGTGTCGGTCCACCATAGGCCACAAATTGCCCATGAAGGAGGGACCACCTCCAAGCCCACAGGGAGGGCGCCTCATTTTACAAGGCATCCTTCCCACATGGCGGAGGACCCCCCAGCCGCTGGTAAGATCCCAGCAGCAGCGAGAAAAGGCCCTTAATTGACCGTTAATAGGCCACTTATGGGCCTCAATTGGCCTCAGGGTGGGAAGGCTGTCGTGGCGTATTCCGACCCCAGCATGATTGCTGGGCGATGGGGAGGCGACGGGCCCCCCGCCCCACCAACCCACTTCATGGGACCTCATAAAATCCCAGCATTGAGACTGTTTTCATAAGTACAAATAGGATTGATTTGATAGAGATGTTTAAAATTATGAATAGGGCCCTACCAAATTCAGAGTCAAATTTTACAAATTTCATAATCAAAGCACTTTGAGAATCGTGAATTTCTCAATTTCACATATTTAAATTATAAATGTAACGCTGTCACAACAAACCATGAAAATGATCTATTGAAACAAAGGTTTCTGCTTTCATATTGCATACTATTGTAAAAAGCTGACTATAAACAGGTCACAGTCTTTACTCACTGAAGTCAGTGGTTGAATGTGAGTATGGAGTAACCTGCAACTGTCTCTTTCTTTATTCCCTGTCTCTGCACTGTGAACCTGTCCATGGTTAGACATGGCTCTCTCCACGTCCACAGAGTTTGTTGGAATTATCAGACAGCGTTGTGGTAGCCTTACAAGGTGGGGGATTCTGCATTCTATGGCATTCCAAAGCTGCAGCACAGGCAATCAGCTTCTTTTGCAATGCTTTTATAAGCAGGAATCTCCAGTCTACAGTTCTTGTCAAAGCCGGGAATTGAATCAAATTGAATCCTCAATCGAGGATTTCCCCCCCACTGTGGTTGACAGGGCCCTCAACCGTGTCCGGCCCATTTCCCGCACCTCTACCCTCACCCCTTCCCCTCCCTCCCAGAACCGTGACAGGGTTCCCTTTGTCCTCACTTCCACCCCATCAGCCTCCATATCCAAAGGATCATCCTCTGCCATTTCCGCCACCTCCAGCGTGACGCCACAACCAAACGCATCTTCCCCTCCCTTTCCCTGTCCACATTCCGAAGGGATCGTTCCCTCAGCAACACCTTGGTCCACTCCTCCATTACCCCCACCACCTCGTCCCCTTCCCATGGCACCTTCCCCTGCAATCGCAGGAGGTGTAATACCTGCCCATTTACCTCCTCTCTCCTCACTATCCCAGGCCCCAAACACTCCTTTCAGGTGAAGCAGTGATTTACTTGTACTTCTTTCAATGTAGTATACTGTATTCGCTGCTCACAATGTGGTCTCCTCTACATTGGGGAGACCAAACGCAGATTGGGTGCATGCTTTGCGGAACACCTCTGCTCAGTCCACAAGCAGGACCCTGAGCTTCCGGTTGCTTGCCATTTCAACACTCCCCCCTGCTCTCATGCTCACAGCTCTGTCCTGGGATTGCTGCAGTGTTCCAGTGAACATCAACGCAAGCTCGAGGAACAGCATCTCATTTACCGATTAGGCACACTACAGCCTGCCGGACTGAACATTGAGTTCAATCATTTCAGAGCATGACAGACCCCCATTTTACTTTTAATTTATTTTTTTTCTCTTTTTTTTTCTTTTTTACATTTTTTACAATCTTTTTTATGTGTTTATTTCATTTCATTGTAGTTTGTTCAGTTTGCTTACCCATTGTTTTTTTTCATGTTTGTACTTGCTGCTGTTCAATCTTCAGTCCGTTAACACCCTACCTGTACTAATGCTTTGTCTTTCAACACACCATTAACACATTGTTTGCCTTTGCTCCATGACCTTTTGGTCAGCTATGTGGCCTTGTCCAATCTACACCTTCTCCTTTGTTATCTCTTGCCCCACCCCCGCCTCATTTGCTTATAACCTTTGATATTTCTAATATTTGTCAGTTCCGAAAAAGGATCAGTAACCCGAAACGTTAACTCTGCTTCTCTTTCCACAGATGCTGCCAGATCTGCTGAGTGGTTCCAGCATTTCTTATTTTTATTTCAGATTTCCAGCATCCGCAGTATTTTGCTTTTATTTTATTGAATCAAACAAGTTTAAATCCATCATCAACAGGTGCATTTGTGCAGGGTCAAAGACATGCACAGCTTTCAGGAATGCCGCAGAAGGTTGTTGAAACCTCTAAGCCATTTATTCTTCAGCACTTGACTCTTCCCTGTAGCAGTAATGTCGCCTCAGGTGAGCTGCATGATACTGTGATGCTGAAACCAAGAATTCCAACGTGTAATTACTGGCTCTCGAGGAAGGGCGATGTTTTGTTCCCCAAATTCAGCTGTATTTGTAATGTGTTGCCTATATCAAAGCTTGCAACTAGGGCAGTATTTGAAGATTTTTTTAATGTAGCTGACCAGTTTGTTGACTTTACCAAACTTGCTTTTCCACAGCTCACTGACAAGAGAAATTATGGGCTGGCTCTTGTTCTCCGCCAGGCATCAGGTTCTGTGGAGGGGCGGGGGAGGGGGGCCTGAAGATGGCTCCAAATGAGGCCTGCCATGAACCTTGACTCCGTGAGGGCCTGGCCCGATCCTCCCGACAGCGGTGAGGCTCCATGGCATCCTCCCGCCGCTAGGCAACGGGATCACAATTAAAATATTCAAATCAATAAAATTAATGAATTAACATACACTTACCTGCGATCTTGAGGGCCTGCCGCAATCTTCGGCACAGCTGCCAGCATTCCCGTGCCTTCAAATCCCCGTCTGGGGAAAGGCAGAGCCACACTGGTGGGGAGTGGGGAGAAGGTAAGGTTTTCAGTGTGGCGGGGGGGCGCGCGTGGGGTGGTGCGCGCGGGGTGGTGAACGGGTCCAAAAATGTAATGGGTATAGGGGATGGTGGGAAGGGTTGAACTGTGAACTTTGTGCAGTTTGGGGTGATTAAAGTCAGATGTTAAAGGTAAGTGTTTTGGTGGGGGGGAAGGGCAAATAGTTAATGTAATTGTTATTGGGGGGGGTGGGAAAGGGGAATTAGAAATTTATTTATTTAAGTTTGGGGGGGGGTCTGTCTTTAAAAATTTAAATTAGGCGGCAGGGCTGGCTGCCCTTTAAAAATGGCACCGGCACCGGTGCCTGCGCCCAGACAGCTGATGCCATTGCTGGGGACGGACCGCCCACCCCCTCCACAATTTTTTGAGCTCACCGCCAAGATCAGTGGCCAGCTCTTAAAATACAGCCCTATATGTGCATTACATGTAATATGGACAGCGTTAGGCATTACACCTTGGAACACTGATTTGAAAAATTTTGTCATGCAAGTTGCATTTTCACTAATAAAAATAGGCACTTTGTTGAAATCTGCACCATATCTTGAAATGGTTTTGATTATCACTTGGGAAACTGTGGTGTAATTAGTATCTTCTAAGTGGATGCAGTCTGTGAGCACTGTTGTTAGCTTTCCTGGCTGTACATCTTCAGCCTTACCAGGCAGAAAATCAAACATAACATGCAGCACATAGTTGTCTTGATCATCAGTGGACTCATCACAAGTAATTGCAAAAGATCACATGCATTGTTCTGAGACTTCATCTCCTCACAATGTGTAGCAAAACCCTTCAGTAGGTAGTCCTGTCGTAGTTTCTTTGCACTTGGCAAGCAACCATCATTTTGCACATTACGTTGAATGAATATCCGCAGCTTTGAGTGATCAAGTTTTTCCAATGGTGTGTTGGTGCTTGCAAACGCATCAACAAGTTCCATTGTAACTAACTGACGATTTTCTGAGCTCTGTATTGACTTCATAAAAAGAAATGAAGCCATTGCTTGTTTTTTTGTGTGTTCGTTTTCCAGCAGTGCGGTGTTGGATGCTCTTACTGCTGTGATGGTTTTCAGACTCTAAGTGGCACTGAACTGTTGCCCAACTGAAACACTGCAGCTTGTACAAAATAATATTCCACCATCGGCATGCAGAATTTGGCTTCCAAATTCTTTCATTCGATGGCCTGCAGTCATGATTGTGACTGTTTTTGATTTTGATTTTCTCATTCTGGCGTTCACACTTACAGCTTTGGTCCAAACATGGACGAAAGAGCTGTACTCAAGAGGTGAGGTGAGAGTGACTGCCCTTGACACAAGGTAGCATTCAACCCAGTATGGCATCAAGGAGCCCCAGCAAAACTGGAGTCAATGGGAATCAGGGGGCAAACTCTCCACTAGTTGGAGTCATTCCTAGCACAAAGGAATAAAAGCAAAATACTGCGGATGCTGGAAATCTGAAATAAAAACAAGAAATGCTGGAACCATTCAGCAGGTCTGGCAGCATCTGTGGAAAGAGAAGCAGAGTTAACGTTTCGGGTCAGTGACCCTTCTTCGGAACCGACAAATATTAGAAATGTCAAAGGTTATAAGCAAGTGAGGCGGGTGTGGGGCAAGAGATAACAAAGGAGAAGGTGTAGACTGGACAAGGCCACATAGCTGACCAAAAGGTCATGGAGCAAAGGCAAACAATATGTTAATGGTGTGTTGAAAGACAAAGCATTAGTGTTAACGGACTGAAGATTGAACAGCAGCAAGTACAAACATGAAAAAAAAACAGTGGGTAAGCAAACTGAACAAACTAAGATGAAATGAAATAAATATACAAAAAAAATTGTCAAAAATGTAAAAAAGAAAAAATAACTAAAAATAAAAGTAAAATGGGGGGCCCGTCATGCTCTGAAACGATTGAACTCAATGTTCAGTCCAGCAAGCTGTAGTGTGCCTAATCGGTAAATGAGATGCTGTTCCTCGAGCTTGCGTTGATGTTCACTGGAACACTGCAGCAAGCCCAGGATAGAGACATGAGCATGAGAGCAGGGGGGAGTGTTGAAATGGCAAGCAACCGGAAGCTCAAGGTCCTGCTTGCGGACTGAGCGGAGGTGTTCCGCAAAGCGGTCACCCAGTCTGCTTTTGGTCTCCCCAATGTAGAGGAGACCATATTGTGAACAGTGAATACAGTATACTACATTGAAAGAAGTACAAGTAAATCGCTGCTTCACCTGAAAGGAGTGTTTGGGGCCTGGGATAGTGAGGAGAGAGGAGGTAAATGGGCAGGTATTACACCTCCTGCGATTGCAGGGGAAGGTGCCATGGGAAGGGGACGAGGTGGTGGGGGTAATGGAGGAGTGGACCAGGGTGTCGTGGAGGGAACGATCCCTTCGGAATGCTGACAGGGGAAGGGAGGGGAAGATGACTTTGGTAGTGGCATCACGCTGGAGGTGGAGGAAATGGCGGAGGATGATCCTTTGGATATGGAGGCTGATGGGGTGGAAAGTGAGGACAAGGGGAACCCTGTCACAGTTCTGGGAGGGAGGGGAAGGGGTGAGGGTAGAGGTGCGGGAAATGGGCCGGACACGGTTGAGGGCCCTGTCAACCACAGTGGGGGGAAATCCTTGGTTGAGGAAAAAGGAAGACATATCAGAAGCACCGTCATGAAAGGTAGCATCATCAGAGCAGATGTGTCGGAGACGGAGAAACTGGGAGAATGGAATGAAGTCCTTACAGGAGGTAGGGTGTGAAGAAGTGTAATCGAGGGAGCTGTGGGAGTTGGTGGGCTTATAATGGATATTAGTAGACAACCTATCCCCAGAGATGGAGACAGAGAAGTCGAGGAACGGAAAGGAAGTGTCAGAGATGGACCATGTAAAGGTGAGAGAAGGGTGGAAATTGGAAGCAAAGTTGATAAAGTTTTCCAGTTCGGGGCGGGAGGAGGAAACGGCACTGATACAATCATCAATGTACCAGAAAAAGAGTTGGGGGAGGGGGCCTGAGTAGGACTGGAACAAAGAATGCTCGACATATCCCACAAAAAGACAGGCGGGTACCCATAGCAACACCTTTTACTTGAAGGAAGTGAGTGGAGTTGAAGGAGAAGTTGTTCAATGTGAGAACAAGTTCAGCCAGGCGGAGGAAAGGAAGATGGTTGTGTTTGTTGGAGGTCAATCCTCTCAGTCCCAGGACATCACTGCAGGAGTTCCTCAGGGTACTGTCTTAGGCCCAACCATCTTCAGCTGCTTTATCAATGACCTTCCCTCCATCAAAAGGCCAGAAGTGGGAATATTCGCTGATGTTTGCAGAATGTTCAGCACCATTCATGACTCCGCAGATACTAAAGCAGTCTGTGTCCATATGCAGCAAGACCTGGTCAATATTCAGGCTTGGGCTGATCAGTGGCAAGTTACATTCACGTTACACAATGTCAGGCAATGACCATCTCAAACAAGCGAGAATCCAACCATCTTCCCCTGACATTCAATGGCATGACCATCGCTGAAGCCCCCACCATCAACATCCTGGGGGTTACCATTGACTAGAAATTGAACTGGACCAGCCATATAATAAAGTGGCTACAAAAGCACAGGTCAGAGGCTGGGAAATACTGCAGCGAGTAACTCACCTCCTGACTACCCAACACCTGTCCATCATCTACAACGCACAAGTCAGGAGTATTCTGATAGAATACTCTCCACTTGACTGGATGAGTGCAGCTCAAACAACACTCAAGAAGTTCGACACCATCCAGGACAAAGCAGCCCGCTTAATTGGCACACCATCCACCACCTTCAACATTCACTTCCTCCACCACCGACACACAGTGGCAACAGTGTGTACCATCTGCAGTTGCACTGTAGCAATGCACCAAGGCTCCTACGACAGCAACTTCCAAACCCGTGACCTCTACCATCTAGAAATACAAGGGCAGCAGATACATGGGAACACCACCACCTGCAAGTTCCCCTCCAAGCCACACACCATCCTGACTGGGAACTATATCGCTGTTCTTTCACTGTTGCTGGGTCAAAGTCCTGGAACTCCCTTCCTAATAGTACTGTTCGTGTACCTACACCACATAGAGTGCAGCGGTTCAAGAAGGTGGCTCACCACCACCTTCTCAAGGGCAATTTTGATGAGTAATTAAATGCTGGCCTAGCCAGCTCTGCCCACATCCCCTGAAAGAATTTAAAAAAAAACTTAGCTGCTAATACTTGAGACTGCTTCTCTCAAAGTTGCACCAGAAGCCTTCCCTCATCTACCAATCAGCGAGGTGAGCCTTGTGCCAATGAATAAAATTTGCAAAATGGCCGATTTCACCGAGGACCCGAGATGTCACGATTCGCATTTTTCATGGCCATGAATTTGGTAGGGCACTAACTATGAAGGAGTGAGGCAGAATAAATGTAGCAATCTGATTCCAATGGTTTAGAGGATTAGGACAAGGGGACATGGATATAAGATTAAATGTCGGAGATCTGGAACAGAGTGCAGGAAAGAGCTTTTTACACAGTATGAGACTGTGGTTTGCACTACCATAGTTAGTGATTGAAGCAGAGACCATGTCAACATCTAAGAATAGGTTAGATAGGCAGTTGAAGAAATGGAGAATAAAGGAATATAGGCACATATAGGAACATGGGGTGAAGACTACTGCTCATGTGCAGACTAAACATCAAGGTGACTGGTTTTGCCAAACACCCAGTTTCCATGCTGCAATTTCAATGCATTCTATGTAATACCCCAATCTCCACACTGAGTGGAGCTGCATGATTAAATTGATGGGAGGTTCCTTTGAAATTCACTCAGATACAAACACATTCATAGTCTGTAGTAATCACCAGCAATATAAATACTCAGAATTTTTCAAAATACACTGTTATTTAAATTTACCTGCCAGCAATCAGAGGCTTCACTTCTGTTCCGCCTGTTTGAGATTGCTTTGTAGCTACTCTGAATGAGACAACCAATTTGTGGGCAGCTTTGTACTGTGAATTTGCACTGGTTAACAACAGTTACAGAACCAACTCTCTTCACTGAGGACTTTTACAGTCAATAGGGAGAGGAAGACTTTCACTGCGTCCACTGTGGTTGAATATGTCCCACGTCCCAGAGATGATGTGCTGTTCTTAACCATTGAGCCCCTCGATTATTTTTAAAGGTTTTGTACCATTAAAATCTTGGCTGTGAATGTGTCATTAAAAAAACATGTGGTAATATACAACATAATGGTAATGTGGCTTTAGTAGCAGTCTGGGATCTTCCCTGTCCCACTGTTAAACTGGTAAAGTACAGACTTCGCTGAGGTACATAACCAGGCAAAAGCCATACAGTGGGCACAGAAAAGTTGGAAACAGTCCAGCCCCCACAACCTACAGCTTCTAGTGCTATTTCTCTATTAACATCTCTCCATATACCACACACATACACCCTGTCAGGGCACCTCGGTAACTGATGCAAGATGACGTTCCCAGAGGCTATTAATGAATTAGGATGTCATGAATGCTGGATTACTGATACAGGTTTAAACATTGCAGTATTACAGTGTTTCCAATACTGTTTGATCAAACGCTTTGCCTTGCTAATAGCAGATGTTATCTGTACCCAGTTGCTTTTTTTTTTAAAAAGAACTTTGATTTGATATGACTCCAAATAAAGTCACAAATTTGCTTTCGTCTTCTGTCAAGCCAGCCAGTGGTTTTATATTCCTGAGGCAAATGCTGTGACATAAAAGGAGGAGATGTGCATTGATCCAGATGCAGAGAACACCCCTCAATAAAGTGATTTATTCACTGCTTCAGTGCAAGCACAAGTGCCCAGCACCGGCTATCAGTCGACCTATGTTGTGATCTCAGCCCTCGTCTAGGGGCCAGCAATACGACATTGCTGAGCCAAGTGAATTTTCAGCCAATGGCGCAGAGGGTCCTGACCCAGAACGGTTAAGTAGCACAATTATTGGAGCATGGCCACTGGCTTCTGACCTCTCGTCATGGTATAAGCAGACGCATTTAGAAGTACCGACAGAGGCATCACTTTGCAGAATAATTTCCATTCCAATATTATATGAGTAATATTGTAAAGTGCCACTTTTGGAATGGTAATTGATTAAGGATAAAATAATTTACTGTAAAACTGTGAGCCATTTGTGAGTCACAATGAAAACTAACTTCACTGCTGTGAGGATGATACAAATCAACTGCAAGAAGACATAGATAGGCGAGCAGAATGGGCAGGGAAGTGGCAGATAGAATTAAATAGTGACAAGTGTGAGGTGATGCATTTTGGCAGAACGAATAGGGAGAGGCAATATAGTCTTAATGGCACAGTTCTAAAGATTATGCAGGAACAGAGGGATCTGGGGGTTCATGTGCATATATCTTTGAAGGTGGCAGTATATATTGAGAGGGTGGTTAGCAAAGCACATGGGATCTCGGGCTTCATAAATAGAGTGCAAAAGCAGGGAGGTTATGCTGAACCTTTATAAAGCTCTGGTTAGGCCACAACTAGTATATTGCATCCCGTTCTTGGCACCAAACTTCAGGAAAGATGATGAAAATAAACTTTCAGGGCAACGAGAGTAGAGCGGAGGAATGGGACTGACTGAATTGCTCCACAGAGAGCTGGCATGGACTCGATGGGCTCTTTCTGTGCCATAGGGATGGGCAATAAATGCTGGCCTGGCTAGCAATGCCCACATCTCTTGAACAAATAAAAAAAAGTAATGACTTTATGACTGTTGGACACTGCACCTTCATCATCGTAATCAACACATCAGAGCCATTTTGGAAATCACTGGAATAGGTAACAAGTCTATTATCACAGTTTGTTGATCCATTGGCTGGAATTTTATGCCTCTCATAGGAGTGCGCTAGAGGCAAGGGGGGCATAAAATTGCGTGGGAGGTGGGGGTGTGCCGTTCCTGTCACCTTCCCACCCCCATTACAATTTTATGAGTGGCAGAGGAGATGACAAATGGCCTGCCCACCCCAGGCCAATTGAGGTCCTTAAGTGACCAATTAATTGCCACTTAAGAGCCTCCTCCCACTGCTGTTGGTTTTTTAACCAGCAATGGCCGGGAACATCAGCATCTGAGGAGGCTGCCAGATAAAACTTGATGACCTTCTTGTGGGCCTGGGGTGGGGGGGGCCCTCTTGAATGGGCAGCCTATGCCACACAGAGGGTCCCCTCCAGCAGCACAGGCCACCTTCAGTGGAGCACCTCCCCTCCCCTCCTGAATGGTCCCCACCCCCTCGCTAGGGCCCAGCCAATTGTCCCTGGTGAGGTCTGAGGCCCCACTCACCTTTATGGAGGCTGACATCCACAGCCCTCTTCAGGCTGGGCATATTTCGAGCAGTGGCCACCACTCCCAGTGGCGCTACTGGGACTGAGGAGCTGCCAGCTCTCTGATTGGCTGGCAGCTCTTGGAGGTGGGACTTCTGCTTCAGAGGGGCGGAAGTCCCACCCGAGGCCAATTAAGGGCCTGGGCCACGTAAAATTACGACGTGGCTTCCAGGCCCAGCCGAGGCGGGCTCGCCCCCAACTTTTTGGCCAGTGGGCGGGGCCTTTACTGCAACGTAAAATTCCGGTCATTATCTCAGTACGTTAAATTGCTGGAAACCTGATTGCACTCAGTCTCAAACAGATACATCTTAATAATCAGTTATAAACCATGAATCATTTATTACTGGTCAATTTTCACATGGAGAAATAATAATAAAGATTCCAATCGTTAATCTTTCCTAAGCAATAGCACAGTGTAGTAAAGGTTGCATCTAATGAATAACTAAGCCATACAGACCAGGAAGGTCTTGGGTTCAATCCTCAGTCTATGCTGAGTTAGTTGATCTCAGATGGGTGATAGTAGGGGTGTTAACAATTACCTTTCACAGCATCCCTGGGTTAGAGAGAGGAAGAAACAGCAAGGTTTCTCTTTAAGGGCATGATTGGGCTTGGCTCTGATAGATGTAGTGAGGGTATTTCCACTTTTGGGGGAGACCCAAACGAGGGGCCATAAACATAAGATAGTCACTAATAAATCCAATAGGGAATTCTGGAAAAACTTCTTTACTCAGAGTGTGGTTGGAATGTGGAACTCACGACCACAAAGAGTGGTTGAGGCGAATGGCATAGATACATTTAAGGGGAAGATATTTAAACAAAGGGTGGAGAAAAGAATAGAAGGTTATGCTGAAAGGGTTAGACGAAGAGGGGTGGGAGGAGGCTCATATGTAGTGTAAGCAACAGCATGGACTGGTTGGACCGAATGGCCTGTTGCTGTGCTGTACATTCTGTGATCAAATAGCTTCCCAACATTCACCATCTAGACCCTTGCATGAATGACTCAATTCTACCATTGAATTGTACTGCCAATCACTATCCAGTTCAGCCGTGAGACTGTTTGGGCATCAGGTGGCAGCAAGACTGAATTTGGCTATGGTCACACCTATGCTGGAATAGTGTGCCAGCAATCCCTGTTACTGCTCACAAGTACAGAATGGGCACTTGTGTAAGATATCAGAATGTGACTGGTGCTGATGGAACCATTTCCCAAGACTGAACACTTTCAGGGGAGAAGGAGGAGAAGAAATCACGAAAGATAAGAAAAAGCACAACCACAGCAAGCAATTGCTTTGTAATTTTCTGCACAAAAAGGTTTATATATTTTTTAGATAAACATTATCCAACACTTTAACCTGTGTCTTTATTACCAAGAGGCTCTGCTTCTCTAATTCTTTCCTAACTACTCTCCCCACTTCTACCTGTGCATTAATTGCAATTCATTCAGAATACCCGTGTCCTGGTCTGGTCAAAGCATTTCCTTAATTCAAGTCAGCGCTCATATCCACTGGCTTCCCACATTCCTACAAATCAATTTTAAGATCTTTATTCTCATCTCCCAATGCCTCTATGGCCTCTGCTATTTACTACAGTGACATCCTTCTGTCCTGTCTCTCTGTCCACACAATACATTCAGCTGGAACTAGTCTACTCACCATTTCCCGATCATCTTCCCTCTGCCATTGGTGGCTTCTCTTTAAACCACCATGCCCTTAACATCTGGAGTTCCCTCCCAAGATCCTTCCATCTTATATACAAACATACGAATTAGGAGCAGAAGAATTAGGAGAATTCAGCTCCTCAAGCCTGCTCCACCATTTGATAAGATCATGGCCGATCTGATTGTGGCCTCAAATCTACTTTCCTTTCTATCCCCTATACCCTTTGACTCCCTTGTCAATCAAGAATCTATCTAACTCAGTCATAAAATGCTCTTGGTTCCTCTCTCTATTCTTTCAAATGTATACTACAGATTTTCACCACTTGACCAGCAGCTTAACTCCAAT
This sequence comes from Heterodontus francisci, assembly GCF_036365525.1. Lineage (NCBI taxonomy): Eukaryota > Metazoa > Chordata > Chondrichthyes > Heterodontiformes > Heterodontidae > Heterodontus > Heterodontus francisci. The sequence continues at coordinate 96,339,907 of NC_090381.1, read as the reverse complement.
TTATTTATTCTTTGCCCTCACATAACTCATAACATAGATAAATCTAATATATGTTCCTTATACTTAGAGTCTGCACCTTTGAATTCTAATTAGAAGGCCTATAATTTGGTACAAACAAGCACGTAATTAACAGTGTTATTCAGAGCAGCCATAATTTGATTGGTGTGAGGAATGAAAATCTCACATCAATGTAGTTATGCGTACTTTACTAAAGCACATTGTTTGTGTAGAAGGAACTTTACCCTGCAATGATAACTTAATTAGAAGTGTTTATGCTGAGACTTGGTGTAAAATGTTTAAAATGTTCAATTCCTAGCAAGAACAGGATGAGCACCATAAAATAGTCATGTAAAACAGTTTTAAACCATCCTCCTAGAAATGATTGTTTCATTGTCACAATTTGAACTAACAATATTGGAGACAATGACAAGAGTAATCTGGACACCATATTATACTAAAATAAATGCTCAGTAGATTTTATCAGTAGTTTCTAACTTTGACACCCCGAACTATTAATATTCTGTATAAATATCATCAGAGATCAAGGACAAGAAATACACTGACATTTGGCACATACATTGACAGCTACCGTCACTTCCCAGCAAAAGTCCACTTTGTACTTTCACAGCAAGACTCAATTAGATTCTTTAGACTTATACAACATCAGAAGATTCTGGATAATGCAATGATCTCTTCACCTCTGGCACCTGAGCTTGAAATCAACCCAGAAGGATGGTGTGAAAGACTACTTTCTGGGATGGCTCTGACAATTATTAAAAGATGTTCCAGTTATAATAATTTCATTCCTAGTTCACAGTATAAAATTCACAGAATTTGCCACTAATTGGCAATATCACTAAAAGGGGAGGCAAAAATGGCTAGTGTGGGGAATTAAAGAGCTTGAAAGTTCAGAAAAAGCCATAAATAACAGCTATCTGTAACTAATTTAAACAACACTGTCCTCTTGACAAATTCTGCTCTGTCTTCTAAAGAGAATGACAATTAAATAGATGAAGACTTTCAATGTAAAACACTTAATCCCTTATCACTGAATTTGCAAAAATTCAGTTTGTATCCCCTTCATTCCAGAAAGTAATGGATGTTATTTGGTTTGTCACAGTGGCGCAGTGGTTAGCACCGCAACCTCACAATTCCAGCGACCTGGGTTCAATTCTGGGTACTGCCTGTGTGGAGTTTGCAAGTTCTCCCTGTGTCTGCGTGGGTTTTCGCCGGGTGCTCCGGTTTCCTCCCGCAGCCAAAGACTTGCAGGTTGGTAGGTAAATTGGCCATTATAAATTGCCCCTAGTAGAGGTAGGTGATAGGGGAATATAGGGACAGGTGGGGATGTGGTAGGAATATGGGATTAGTGTAGGATTAGTATAAATGGGTGGTTGATGGTCGGCACAGACTCGGTGGGCCGAAGGGCTTGTTTCAGTGCTAGTGGGCGGCACAATGGTGCAGTGGTTAGCACCGCAGCCTCACAGCTCCAGCGACCCGGGTTCAGTTCTGGGTACTGCCTGTGCGGAGTTTGCAAGTTCTCCCTGTGACTGCGTGGGTTTCTGCCGGGTGCTCCGGTTTTCTCCCACAGCCAAAGACTTGCAGGTTGGTAGATAAATTGGCCATTGTAAATTGCCCCTAGCATAGGTAGGTGGTAGGAGAATTGAGGGAAGGTGGGGATGTAGTAGGGAATATGGGATTAATGTAGGATTAGTATAAATGGGTGGTTGTTGGTCGGCACAGACTCGGTGGGCCGAAGGGCCTGTTTCAGTGCTGTATCTCTAAATAAATAAATTGTAACCATACAAAATGAATACAAATTTAGCTATTGGACATAATCCATGGCGATTCTCTTACCTGTTACAGACAAAATGGATCAGAAAATATTAGTCAGCTGGGTCATGGAAAAATCCTACAGAAAAGAAAGGTTACTCCTGAAATGCAGACTGTGTATTTCAGGAGCAGTCTTTTTTGTATAGTGTAGCTACTTCCTTGTACAGTCTGTTCATGCTTTAAGATCTAGCACTGATTGATTTCTGAGATGCTATCTTCCTCCTAGCAATTAGATTCTCAGCTCTTAATGTATCTACCATGCTACACTTCTCCACACAAGATAACCATTAATAAGCAGCAAAATTATCACAAATATACAAGTTGTATTCATTTTAACCAATACCCAACCCTAAAAAAAATGCTTTTTTTCTCTCCTGTAAATTAAAAGGTTCCTCTTGGGGTTTGGGCAAGTGATTAATGGAATTCCAAAGGGTTTCCTCTTGTCTCCAAATGTCCACACTATCTTTAAATTATATCAAGGAAAATACTTCTTTTTCTACCCTATATTATAAAATTTACTCTGACACCAACCATGCTACCTGGCAGATATCATGATGATGGCAGATTCTTCGCAGGCGATGATCATGGGAAGGCTTGTCTCTGTGCTATTTGGCATGATCGTTGATGACTGAGGAGGTCAATTCTTGATCTGCAGGCTCTTGAGCAGTTGGGACACAGCAACTCCTGGTTTGGAGGTGCTCTGGGATACGTCGACTCCTTCCGTTGTCTGTGCCTTTCTTCAGTAGCCTCACATCGGTTTGTTTCAAACTTATAGGCTGCTTTCCTGGCTGTTGTGCACCAGCTGTCTCTGTCTGCAGCCTCCTGCTCCCACACCTGTTAGTCAATGTCAGCCAGAGGGAACTGTCTTTTCAGCTGGTCTTTGAAGTGTTTGCAAGGTGCACCTTGATCTCACTTACTGCAGCACAATTCACCATAAGGCACTGCTTTTGCCATTCTGGAATCTTCCATGTGTGACACATGTCGTTGCCAGTGCAATTGGCATTGTAAGAGAATGCATTCAATGCTGGGCAGATTGGCACTGTTGAGGAATTCACTGTTTTTTGTGTAGTCCTGTCATGATGTTCATGATGGATCGAAGACAGCACTGATGGAAGTGCTCCAGCAGTCATATTTGTTTTCTGTACGGAACCTATGATTCCAACCCATACAAGAGGGTGGTAATGACAACCGCTCTGTATACTTGAATTTTGGTAGAGATGCATAGTGAATGGTGTTGCCAGACACACTTCAAGAGGCAGCCAAAGGAGCTGTTGGCTGTGGACAGTCGATTGTTCTTGTACACAGTGGCATTATTTGAGATAATGCTACCTAGATAGATAAGGCTCTACCGCATTCAGGTTGCTGTTGTCAATGCTGATATGTAGTGCATTGTAATTTCCTAGGGGCCACGGTTGGTACAGCACTTCTGTTTTCTTTAGGCTAATAGTAAGGCCAAAGGCATTTGCTACCTCAGAGAAATATTTTACAATGAGCTGCATTGTCTCCTCCTTGTGCCTTTCTGGCACACAATCATCAGCAAACAGAAGCTCCACGATAAGTTCTTCCATGGTTTTGGTATGTGTAAGTAATCGTTGCAGGTTGAAAAGACTGCCCTCTGATCAGAAGCGAATGTAATGTCCTCTGCCAAGCTTGCCTTTGCCTCGTGAAGCATCATACTGAAGAAAATAGAGAAAAGGGTCAGTGTCACGCTTAAGAGAAGTGGACGATGAAAGAACACAAACTCAAACTCTGGAGTTATAAAAATGGATTTTACTTTTTTTTTTAAATGGACAGTGCTGCAAAAGATGGCCGCGTGTGTATTCAAACATTGCCACACTGTCTGTTTAGAAAAAAGGATGACTAACCAAGTTGAAAAGTGCCAATTACACCCATCCTGAAACATTCCTGAATTGAATGGGTTCTACTGAAACAAAGAAGGTATGAAGTGGAAACATCATAACCAAATTATTCGCATCCTGGCTGAGACCAAATGATGTGACAAACTTTTTACCTTAAAAAGGCAGCCCTCAAGAGAGAGAGAGAGAGAGAGACCCAGAAAAAAGCATCACCAAGTAGCTTGTCCAGCTGAGAGCTGGGAGAAAATCCAGAAGGCCAGAACAGAAGTGCCCTGCTGCAAATTCTACATTCTTAACTTATGCAGCCATGAAGTTGAAAGTGATCTTCTGTCTTCAAACTGAACTTTCAACAAAGAGAGAAATCTACAAACACTTCAGGCCTGCAACCAATGAGAATTTGACTTCCAAGAGAATTCAATAGTTTTACCGTGAAACCCAAAACCCTACCTCACCTGAAAACCACATACCCCTTTTCCTTTCTATCGGTCTTTTGTGTGTGTGTGTGTGCGCACACGTGTGTGTGTGTGTGCGCTCGCGCGCAAGTAGATGCGGTTGCGACAATTTCAGGATAAGGCGTAATGCTCAATAAATAATTGATATTCTGTTTTAAACCTGCAAGAAAACCTGTCGGTCTGTTTATTTGACAAGTAAAACACAAAGGGGTTAAAACCCTAATAACAAAAAACACTTGCTGCAGTCCAGTGGGAGTTGAACAGTGGGAAACACTCACGCCCCTCACCATGTGGCAACAGTTGGTGCCAGAACACACTGAAGGATTGACAGCAATAACAGACTAAAAAGATCCATCCAGTTTCATATTATAAGAATCTCTATGTCATATATATTTATATTATATAGTAATGTTAGCTATGCCAGTATTGTAACTATTTTAGTTGCTTTCTCATATGTAACTAGCCATTTCAAAGCAGCATAACTCAGCTATGTTTATGTTGATGGTTTAAAAGTGATAGAAGACATAAAGCCCACCCTAGCGAAAGAAACCATTAATATTGATCACCAGGCTCTAATTTTGTCAGCTCTTCAATAATCCAGCCAATGCAAAATCTAAATCGAATAGAAGTTTTACTCCTGGTAACAGAGTGAGGTGGGAACAGAATGAGAGTGAGGAAGGAGGTGCTAAATTTTATGCAAGTAATAGAAACTTTTAGTTGGAACAAACTAACCAAACCTAAAAATGTCAACATAGCAAAAACAATAATGCATCAGATGTGGGACTTCCTGATCACCAGGTGTTGACTTGGAAAAACCCATTTGTAGGAAGTGTCACCAACTCATACTGCTTGAGCTCAAAATCTTAGAACTTGAGAAAGAGATGGAGACAATCCATCATCACATCTCAGAGGGAGAGCAATTTTCAGAATGAAAGTTTGAAAGGATAGTCATGCCAATGAGAGATAAAGAGCAACAGTGGAAGAGGAAGAATGAGTGACTCTCCAAGGGATAAAGGAGGGAAGGAAAGGTTAGAAAATGTGTAGAACAACTCATGCTGAAATTGTTTCACTTCCTGTCGAGAAAATTAGGAGTCTGGGCAGGACCATCGAATAAATATCAATGAAGAAAAGCTGGATCAATGTGGGGTGTGATAGATTAGCAACACCATTAAAAATGGAGTAGCGAGAGTAGAGACAATAATTAGAGGGGCCAATGCAATATTTTGCAGTCCAGACCAACAAACACAGATGTTTTGTTGCCTCCCAGATGCTAAAGTAAGAATCACATAGAATGAATAAAATGAAAATAAGAGATCAAGAGCAAGATAAGGAAAGCCAACAGAGAGTATGAGGGAAACGTTCAAAAAATGTCAGAAGTACCAGTAAAGTATTTTACATATCTAACAAAAAAATGAGAATTGTTAAAATTGAGATGCTTCCCCTGAGAGGAGTGGGTTCTCAATTTTTAAATGATGATCATAAAATGGCAGAGGTATTTAATAAGCATTCACATCAATTTTTAGTGAAGAATGATATTGGAGATGAGGTGATTCAGAAAGTGATTGAGACTGAAATGATTGATAATATAAGGATGAAAGGAAAATCTTGGGTACGTTAGTTAATCTAAAGGAAAGTAAAGCACCAGGCCCAATCTTAGGATCCTGAGAGAGGTGAAAAGGGAAATTGCTGAGGTCCTAAAAATATATATTTCAGGGCTCTATTGAGTGTGAATGTGTGGCCGAGTACTAGAGAGAGACTAAAGCTGTATCCATTCTTAAAAAGGGAGGCAGAGCTAATGTGGGTAATTATAGGCTGGTAAGCTGAACATTGTCGGTAGGTAAAAGTTTAGAATCTTTAGTTAAGGATATAATTTCCACCAGAAAACTAGATATAGAGAAAATAGCCAGAAGAAGCCAGCACACTTTTCTGAAAGGAACAACTGTGCTTGACAAACTTCTTTGGGGAGATAAGAGACATCCTTTATTCATTGCTGTAAGATAATTATTGCGATCCCTACAAATATAGGAATAGTTTTTTGAACATTTCTATCTTGGTATTTTGTGTAGCAACAGGATAGTTACCAGATTGAATGGGGTGGGGGGGGGGGCAAAATGTTAAAGTCGCAGTACATTTTGTCTATTAAAGTAGAGTTGTGCCTACCAATTAGAGTCATAGAGTCATTACGGCACAGAAGGAGGCCATTTCACCCATCATGTCTATGCCAGCTGTCTGGAGAGCAATCCAATCAGTCCAATTTCCCTGCTCTATCCCTGTAGCCCTGCAAGTTTATTTCCTACTTTTGTACTCAATACCACAGTTTATGAAGTCCAAGGTCCCATATGCTTTGCTAGCTACTTTCTTAATATGTCCTACTACCTTCAAAGATCGATGCACATGCACCCCCAGGTCCCTCTGTTCTTGTACACTCTTTAGGGCTATGCCATTAAGTCTATATTGCCTCTCCCTATCCCTTCTGCCAAAATACATCACCTCACACTTGTCTGTATTGTCTGTCTCCATCTGTCACTCGGTCTGCCCATTCTGCCAGACTATCCATTTCCAGTTGCAGGCAGTTCGTATCATCCTCACTCTTTGCCTCTCCTCCAAGTTTGGTATCATCGGCAAATTTTGAAATTCTACTCTGTATTCCAATATCCAAGTAATTTACACTTATCAAAATAAAGCAGCTGTCGTGGCACTGACTCTTGGGGAACACCACTGTCTTCCATCCTCCTGTCTAAAAAACAACCATTTACCATGACTTGCTGTTTTCTGTACTTAAGCCAATTTTTATCCAAGCTGACACTGACCCTCCTATTTCATGAGCCTCAATTTTGTTAAACAGCCTTTTATGTGGTACTTTATCAAATGCTTTCTTAAAATCCACATATGTTTTCTTAAAATCCACACAGACAACATCCACCATATTCCCTTCATCAACATTCTCTGTTACTTCATCACACAATTCAATTAGATTAGACAAGCATGCTCTTTTACAAATCCATGTTGGCTATCCTTAATTAGCTCCTGAACTGATGAGTATTTCCACCATTTTCTATTTTTGTTCTTAATTAACTCAAACCTTTCCAAGTGCCTGTTGATTTTTTCCGTGATTATTGTTTGTAAAACCTTACCCACCACTGATGTTAAACTAATTGGCTTGTAGTTGCTAGGACTGTCCTTACACCCTTTCTTGAATAAGGGTGTCACATTTGCCACTCTCCAATCCTCTGGCACATCCAACCATATCTAGGGAAGATTGGAAGATTATGGTAAGCCCTTCCGCTCTCTCCACCCCCGCTTTCTTTAGCAACCTGGGATGCGAGGCATCTGGACCAGAAGACTTATCTACACTAAGCATAGCCAGCCTTTTTAGTACCTCCTCCCTCTGAATTTTTACCCTATCCATTGCTTCTACTCTTTCCGCTTCTACTGATATTCTGTCAGATTCCTCTTCCTTAGTACTTAGTAAAGTACTGACTAACTACTCTTGCCCCACCCCCCGCTTTACTTGCTTAAAACCTTTTACATTTCTAATCTCTTGCCCCACCCCCCACTTTACCTGTTTAAAACTTTTACATTTCTAATTTGTCTTTCAGCACACCATTAACATACCGTTTGCCTTTGTTCCATGACCTTCTGGTCATTTTTTCTCTGTGACCTTGTCCTATCAACACCTGCTCTTTTGTTATCTCTTGCCCCACACCCTGCTTTACTTGCTTAAAACCTTTTACATTTCTAATATTTGTCAGTTCTGATGAAGGGTCACTGACCTGAAACGTTAACTCTGCATCTCTCTCCATAGATGCTGCCAGACCTGCTGAGTATTTCCAGCATTTCTTGTTTTTATTACTCATTAACTATTCTAGCCTTACCCTGTGCCTCTGAGCATATATTACCCTCTTTGTCCCTAATAAGCCCCCATCCACCTCTTACTACTCGCTTAACTATTTATATGCTGGTAGAGGATTTTTGGGTTCCCTTTGTGTTGACATATTCTCTCTTTGCCAGACTCATTTTCCTCTTCACCTTTCCTCTCAACCTTTTGTATTTGGTCAATTGAAGAATTCAGCTGACATGCATCATACACCCTTTTTTTTGTTTCATCATAATCTCTATCTCTCTTGTCATCCAAGGAGCCCTGTTTTAGGTTCCCCTACCTTTCTTCCTTGTTGGAATGTACCTAGCCTGTACCTGAAACAGTTCTTCCTTAAAGATAACCCATTGTTCCGTTACAGTTTTTCCTGTCAGTCTTTGATTCCATTTTATCCTGGCTAGATCCCATCACGTCACATTGAAATTAGCCGTCTTCCAATCTAGCCTGTCTACTTTATATTTTTCCTTGCTTTTCTGCATTACAGGTCTAAACGTTCTGATACAATGATCGCTCTTACACAAGTGCTCCCCCACAGACACTTGGTCCGCTTGACCCACCTCATTTCCCAGCACCAGACTCAGCAATGCCTTCTTTCTAATCGGGCTGAGAACATACTGATCAAGGAAGTTCTCCTGAACACAATTCAGAAATTCCTCCCCCTCCTTTTCCTTTACTCTAAAATTATCCCAATGGATACTTGGGTAATTAAAGCCCCCCAATATCACCACTCTATATTTCTTGAAGATCTCTGTGATTTCACTGCAGATTTGCTCTTCCATCTCTCACATATGGAGGCCTATCGAATACCCCCAGGAGTGTGATCATACCCTTTTTGCTTCTCAGCTCTAACCAAATAGATTCTGTTTTTGACCCCTCAAGAACATCCTCCCTTTCCAACACTAAAATGTCTTCCTCATCTGTACTGACAGTCCACATCCCTTTTTTCCTTCCCTATCTTTTCTGAACACTTTGCATCCTTGCATATTAAGCACCTCGCCCTCATGATTTTTAAGCCATATTTTCATTATTGCCACTACAATGTATTCCTACATGGCTATTTGTGCTTGTAGCTCACCAACCTTATTCACCACACTGTGTGTTTACATCCATGCATTGTAAACCTGTCTTTGTATTCCTTGTAGTCCTTCTTAGTCTACTCCTATGTAATACGGTACTACTTCCTTCACTCTAACTCCATTATGCACCTTACTCCTCTTTTCTACTTCCATATGCTGGTGCCCATCCTATTGCCAGTTTAGTTTAAAGCCTCCCCAATTACTTTGATGATCTAACGGATTAAAATGTTTACTGAATATTCAGATAATTAGAGCTTTCCGAACCTGTGCACCTTCCTTGTTAAATGGCAATTTGTACGCTCACGGTAACATGCTAATTTTGCGTTGTACATCCCAATGGTCACGCAAATGAACTGAAGATGAAAAATGATTTAATTACTTGTTTTATCATCATGATAACAATGGCACCCTTATATAATAATAACTGACTACTTAAATGGTGAAAAAGTGAACACCAAGGCAGAGAGAGGGTTCCAGGGTGACGGATATGGTGCTGGAGGCATTAATGGTGGAGCTGGGCAGGTGGAAAGATGCCATGGTTCCATTGGGGAGCCAGGAGGCACTCAAGGACCACCCTGAAAAGGGAGTGGGTGCAGGTGGCCAGGGAGATCAATGCCCGGCATCTGGACTCGAGGACCTGGCAGCAGTGCCACAATAAGTGTAATGACCTCACGTGGGAGGTCAAGGTCAGTGAATACATTTTCACATGGCATTTCCAACCCAGCACACCACCAACCTCTCACGCTGTTCAATGCACCATACACCCATCACTCACCCACTAGCACTCCCTAACACTCAGTACCCACGTCTAACATCCAGATACTCCACCTCACCCTCACACACCTACCAGCATCACACTCACCTCTCGCTGCCCTCACATCCCTCCAGTAGTTCAGCTGTGACAGGTATATCACCCAAACCCAGTGCTACACCATCACTTCTGCCCTCTCTTTTACAGGTGGCACACAATGGAAGGCAGTAGATCAGAACCAGCAGGATGCCTGCATCTTCTGAGCCCTATGACGGAGATGGCACTCAGCATCATGGGGCCAGCAGCGAGAGAGCCTGTATCATCTGGTGTTGCTGGTAACATTGAGAGTAACAGTACGTTCCTGCCTTTTGCCCGTTCTTAACTCCCAACGCACCCTCTTCATGCTATCTTGCATCATGAGCAAGCTGCAGATGGTGGACCTCTTGCTTCCCAACCAATACCCCCTTCCTTCCCCTTCTGAGTTCCTGCTTTCAGACACCCAAGGACTGCCAGCTGCCAACCAAAGCAGCCCCAGGAGGAGGAAAAGGAGAAACAGCACAGCAGTAAAGAAGAGGTTCTTGATCTAACATTTGCAGCCACCAGCTCTGATACTGGCACTAGGATAGCAGTATAGAGTTGGGATCAGCACGTAGTCAGTTACGCCGGCATGAGTGGGCTCCACCCAGGCAAAGGTTAAAGATGGCTTGTTTTTCTGCTGCTTTGAGGGTGAGGTTGCAGATGAGTTCTGCTGCAGAAGGCCTCAATGGGGCAGCATACAGGAGATTGCTGATACGCCTGCACACCAAAATACTGGATGCATTGACTGGCCTGCCAGACGCCCTCCCATCATTGTCAAAATGTCCCTCTCTGCAACCTCTGCTCCAGTGCCCTGTCATGCTGCAGACCCAGAGGCACTGCCACTGCTACCTCCATACCGATTGCAGCCTTTGAGTGGGGAAGTCACCTAATCCTCTGTGATCCCTAAAGGAACATTCTCTGGCAAATCCAGGAACTCACCACAGTAAACAATCCAGAGTACTTCCAGACACTTTGCAATAGCAGAAGTTCTTAAAAATTTCTTTACCTTATCGGCAATTTGGGTGCCTGGCCTTTTAAGGAGCTCTAGTCCAGGGCCCATCATGCAGCTTGGCACCTATTTTTTGCAGAGTGATGTAAGAAAACATTGCCTGGACCGACATGGTCCAAATTTGGTGTCCTGGCGCGACATCAGCCAGTTGAACAATCTTCCTGTGCACGCAAGTGATGCCCCACCTGTGTGCTTCCTTTTATTAAAGGAAAGCCACATGGGCTGCACTGGAAGTGGCCAGCAGTGCATCACGTCCCAGCAAAGCGGCACTAGGCCTCCTTAACTCCACCCCCAGCGGCCTTACAGCAATGAATTTCACGCTCTTAAATTTTAAAATTTTGCATTTTTAAAATCTCCCGTAACAATTTATGGCATACTAGAATGAGACTCAATAGTTTAAATTGTTCCTGTTCCAGGCCAAAGAGGTTGCATTAGCAATTGTAACATGGTCAAAAGGCAACTTATGCTCCATGGCTTGCATCCCAGGTTGCTAAAGGACATGGGGATGGAGATAGTGGAAGGGCTTGCCATAATCTTCTAATCTTCCCCAGATACGGGGGAAGTGCCAGAGGATTGGAGAGTGGCAAATGTGACTCCCTTATTCAGGAATGGGTGCAAGGACAGTCCTAGCAACTGCAAGCCAGTTAGTTTAACATCGGTGGTGGGTAAAGTTTTAGAAACTATAAGCAGGGAAAATATCAACAGACACTTGGAGAGGTTTGAGTTCATTAAGCATGGTCAGCATAGATTTGTAAAAGGCAGATCATACTTGACTAATCTGATTGAATTTTTTGATTAAGTAATAGAGAAGGTTGATGAAGGGAATGCGGTGGATATTCTTTATATGGATTTAAAGAAAGCATTTGATCAGGTTCCACATAAAAGGCTGCTTAAAAGCTCATGGAATAGAAGGGTCAGTGTCCAATTGAATACAAAATTGGCTTAAGGACAGAAAACAGCAAGTCAAAGTAAATGGTTGCTTTTCAGACTGGAGGATGGTAGACAGTGGTGTTACCCAAGGGTCAGTGCTAGGACCACTGCTTTTTTGCTCTATATAAATGACTTGGATCTTGGAATACTGAGTAGAACCTCAAAATTTAATAACAACACCAAACTTGGAGGTGTGGCAAACAGTGAGGATGATATGAACCGCCTGCAACGGGACATAGATAGGGCTAGCAGAATGGGCAGAGAGGCGGCAGATGGAATTTAATACTGACAAGTGTGAGGTGATGCATTTTGGCAGAAGGAATAGGGAGAGGCAATATATACTTAATGGCACAGTTCTAAAGCTTGTACAGGAACAGAGGGACCTGGGGGTACATGTACATAGATCTTTGAAGGTGGCAGGACATACTGAGAGTGTGGTTAGTAAAGCATATGGGATCTTGGGCTTCATTATTGGAGGCATTGAGTACAAAAGCGGGGAAGTTATATTGATTCTCTAAAAAGCTCTGGTTAGGCCCCAACAGGAGTATTACGTCCAGTTCTGGTCACCACATTTCAGAAAGGATGTGAGGGTAGTTGAGAGGGTGCAGAGATGATTTACCAGAATGGTTCCAGGGATGGAGGATTTTAGTTACAAGGTTAGGCTGGAAAAGCTGGGTTTGTTCTCCTTAGAACAAAGGAGATTGAGGGGAGGTATAATAGAAGTGTACAAGATTATGACAGGCTTAGATAACCTAGACAAGGACAAGCTGTTCCCATTAACAAATGGTACAAGGATTAGGGGACACAGATTTAAAGTTTTGGGCAAAGGATGCAGGGGCAATATGAGGAAGCATTTTTTTATGCAGTGGGTGGGGGTAATGATTTGGAACTCGCTGCCCCACAAGGGTGGTGGAAGCGGAGACAATCAATGACTTCAAGAGGAAGTTGGATGGCCATCTGAGAGAAATAAACTTGCAAGCCTATGGAGATTGAACCGAGTGGGATTGACAGCATAGCTCTGTGGAGAGCCGGCATGAACTTGATGGGCAGAATGGCCTCCTTCTGTGTGTAAATGACTCTATGACTTTAGGTATGAGCCCTAACTTTCTGCAGGGAGTTTAATAAATAATTAATGTGTAAATCCAGAAAGTTCTTAACAATAACAGGAAGGTTCAGGGCGAGGTGCTGTTTGTACAAGGCAAACGGTGGAGTGGAGCAAATCGCCCATAAAGTTCCTGATGATTAGCAACTGAAGGTGTTTCTCTTCTTTGACTGAACTGGCTTGCCAATTTGTGCATTAACAACACTCTGCTCCCCACCTGAAGCAAAAGACCAGTTCCACGAGGAACTCCAGAATATCATTAGTAGCATCCCCAATACCAAACATCTGTTCCTGCTGGGGGACTTTAATGCCAGGGTGGGGGCCGACCATGACTCATGGCCCCCCTGCCTTGGGCGCTATGGCATTGGAAGGATGAATGAGAATGGACAGAGACTGCTTGAGTTGTGTACCTATCACAACCTCTGCATCACCAACTCGTTCTTTCATACTAAACCCTGTCACCAGGTTTCTTGGAGGCACCCAAGATCATGTCGTTGGCACCAGCTGGACGTCATCGTCACAAGGCGAGCCTCTTTAAACAGCGTTCAAATCACACGCAGCTTCCACAGTGCGGACTGCGACACCGACCACTCCCTGGTGTGCAGCAAGGTTAGACTCAAACCAAAGAAGCTGCATCACTCCAAGCAGAAGGGCCGCCCGCGCATCAACACTCGCAGAATTTCTTATCCACAGCTGTTACATAAGTTTCTAAATTCACTTGAAAAAGCCCTTCAAAACACTCCTACAGGGGATGCAGAGACCAAGTGGGCCCACATCAGAGACACTATCTATGACTCAGCAATGACCACCTACGGCAAACATGTGAAGCAGAATGCAGACTGGTTTCAATCTCACTTTGAAGAGGTGGAACCTGTCATAGCTGCTAAGCGCACTGCACTGTTGAACTACAAGAAAGCCCCCAGCAAGTTAACATCCGTAGCACTTAAAGCAGCCAGAACTGCTCTACACAAACATCAGTAGCGCAGTGTCAATCAACGGGTGGGAATCGGAAAGTTTCCCAATCAAATCTGGAGTCAGACAGGGCTGTCCTCTGTCCCCGGTCTTGTTTGTTTGCTGTATTGAACCCTTTGCTGAGTCTATTAGGAAGGATGCGAGCATCAGAGGGGTGACAATCCCAGGCAGCGGAGGCACTCAGGTCAAAACCTCCCTGTACATGGATGACGTCGCCGTCTTCTGCTCGGATCCGCTGTCCGTGCGCAGACTGATGAGCATCTGCGACCAGTTCGAACTGGCCTCGGGAGCCAAAGTTAACCACGGCAAGAGCGAGGCCATGTTCTTTGGGAACTGGGCTGACCGATCCTTTGTCCCCTTCACCGTCAGGTCAGATTACCTGAAGGTGCTGGGGATATGGTTCGGAAGGGCCGGGGCGTGCACCAAAACATGGGAGGAGCGAGTAGCCAAGGTACGACAAAAGTTGGGCATGTGGGGGCAGCGATCTCTCTCCATTGTGGGTAAGAACCTGGTCATCAGGTGCGAGGCGCTCACGTTGTTGCTCTACGTGGCGCAGGTCTGGCCCATACCCCACTCCTGCGCCGTGGCAGTCACCCGAGCCATTTTCCGCTTCGTCTGGGGATCTAAAATGGACCGGGTCCGGAGGGACACGATGTTCGAATCTCTGGACATGGGCGGGAAAAATGTACCCAACGTGGCCCTCATCCTGATGACCACCTTCGTGTGCGGCTGCATCAAGCTATGTGTAGATCCCCAGTACGCAAACTCCAAGTGTCACTACGTGCTGAGGTTCTATCTGTCCCCGGTGTTGCGAAGGATGGGCCTGGTCACATTGCCGCGGAACGCACCATGCAGTTGGGCGGCGCCGTACCACCTATCCTTCGTGGAGCAGTTTCTGCGGAAAAACACCTTTGACCACCGGTCCATCAGGCAGTGGTCTGCACGGAATGTCCTCAAGGCCCTACGGGAAAAGGAAACGGTGGATCCTGTCGGATGGTTCCCCAAGCAGACCGTCAAAGTCATTTGGCGGAATGCCTCATCACCAGAACTTTCAAACAAGCACCAAGACGTAGCTTGGCTGGTGGTGAGAAGGGCCCTCCCCGTCAGATCCTTCATGCACACCCGAAGTCTCGCCCCCTCCGCACAGTGCCCCCGCGTTGGCTGTGGTGGGGAAGAGACGGTCGCCCACCTCCTCCTGGAATGTGCCTTTGCAAAGCAGGTGTGGAAATAGATGCAGTGGTTTTTGTCAAGGTTCATCCCAAGCAGCTCTGTAACACAGGAGTCTGTGCTCTACGGGCTGTTCCCAGGGACACACACCGAGACAAACATCAACTGCTGCTGGAGGACTATCAATTCGGTGAAAGACGCCCTTTGGTCTGCCCGAAACTTGCTGGTCTTCCAGCGCAAAGAGTTGTCCACCACCGAATGTTGCAGACTGGCACATTCCAAGGTCCAGGACTACGTGCTGAGGGACGCACTAAAGCTTGGGGCAGTCGCAGCAAAGGCTCAATGGGGAAAGACCACAGTGTAAGGTGCCCCCACCAAGCTGGACTGAGGGGCTGGATCCATGGGAAACCCCTCGAACTGTATCGTTAATATTCTCAATTGCTGTAAATGTAAAACTGTAATTGACATGACAATTGTGAAACGGAAGGGTTGGGAAGAAACTCATGACAGTATTGAAGGAAACTGATCTCCCTTGCAACGTTTGTATTTTTTGGTGCTGTTTGGAAACTGTCTGGCATTGTAAATTTTACAGATGTTTATGAATAAAGTATATTTTGGAAATTAAAAAAAAACTTAAAGCAGCCAGAAGCGCTGCACAAAGAACAGCCAGGCACTGTACAAATGACTACTGGCAACACCTATGCAGTCATATTCAGCTAGCCTCTGACACCGGAAACATCAGAGGAATGTATGATGGCATTAAGAGAGCTTTTGGGCCAACCATCAGGAAGATCGCCCCCCTCAAATCTAAATCAGGGGACACAATCACTGACCAACGCAAGCAAATGGACTACTGGGTGGAGCACTACCTAGAACTGTACTCCAGGGAAAACGTCACTGAAACCACCCTCAATGCAGCCCAGTCTCTGCCAGTCATGGATGAGCTGGACGTACAGCCAACAAAATCGGAACTCAGTGATGTCATTGATTCTCTAGCCAGCGGAAAAGCCCCTGGGAAGGACAGCATTACCCCTGAAATAATCAAGAGTGCCAAGCCTGCTATACTTTCAGCACTCTACGAACTGCTTTGCCTGTGCTGGGACGAGGGAGCAGTACCTCAGGACATGCGCGATGCCAATATCATCACCCTCTATAAGAACAAGGGTGACCGCGGTGACTGCAACAACTACCGTGGAATCTCCCTGCTCAGCCTAGTGGGGAAAGTCTTCGCTCAAGTTGCTTTAAACAAACTCCAGAAGCTGGCTGAGCGTGTCTACCCTGAGGCACAGTGTGGCTTTCGAGCAGAGAGATCCACCATTGGCATGCTGTTCTCCCTTCACCAGCTACAGGAGAAATGTCGCGAACAACAGATGCCCCTCTACGTTGCTTTCATTGATCTCACCAAAGCCTTTGACCTCGTCAGCAGACGTGGTCTCTTCAGGCTACTAGCAAAGATCAGATGTCTACCAAAGCTGCTAAAGATCATCACCTCATTCCAAGACAATATGAAAGGCACAATTCAGCATAGCGGCGCCTCATCAGACCCCTTTCCTATCCTGAGTGGCGTGAAACAGTGCTGTGTTCTCGCACCTACACTGTTTGGGATCTTCTTCTCCCTGCTCCTCTCACATGCATTCAAGTCTTCAGAAGAAGGAATTTTCCTCCACACAAGATCAGGTGGCAGGTTGTTCAACCTTGCTCATCGAAGAGCAAAGACCAAAGATCGGAAAGTCCTCATCAGGGAACTCCTCTTTGCTGACGAAGCGGCTTTAACATTTCACGCTGAAGTGTGTCTGCAGAGACTCATCGACAGGATTGTGGCTGTCTGCAACGAATTTGGCCTAACCATCAGCCTCAAGAAAACGAACATCATGGGACAGGACGTCAGAAATGATCCATCCATCAATATCGGCGACCACGCTCTGGTAGTTCAAGAGTTCACCTACCTAGGCTCAACTATCACTTGTCTCTTGATGCAGAAATCAACAAGCGCATGGGAAAGGCTTCCACTGCTATGTCCAGACTGGCCAAGAGAGTGTGGGAAAATAGCGCACTGGCACGGAACACAAAGGTCCGAGTGTATCAAGCCTGCGTCCTCAAGTACCTTGCTCTACTGCAGCGAGGCCAGGACAACGTTTGTCAGCCAAGAGTGACGTCTCAATTCATTCCATCTTCACTGCCTCCGGAGAATCCTTGGCATCAGGTGGCAGGACCGTATCTCCAACACAGAAGTCCTCGAGGCGACCAACATCTCCAGGATATACACCCTACTGAGCCAACGGCGCTTGAGATGGCTTGGCCATGTGAGCCGCATGGAAGATGGCAGGATCCCCAAGGACACATTGTACAGCGAGCTCGTCACTGGTACCAGACTCACCAGCCGTCCATGTCTCCGCTTTAAAGACGTCTGAAAACGCGACATGAAGTCCTGTGACATTGATCACAAGTCGTGGGAGTCAGTTGCCAGCAATCGCCAGAGCTGGCGGGCAGCCATAAAGGCGGGGCTAAAGTGTGGCGAGTCGAAGAGACTTAGCAGTTGACAGGAAAGAAGACAGAAGTGCAAGGGGAGAGCCAACTGTGTAACAGCCCTGACAACCAATTTTATCTGCAGCACCTGTGGAAGAGTCTGTCACTCTAGAATTGGCCTTTATAGCCACTCCAGGCGCTGCTTCACAAACCACTGACCACCTCTAGGCGATTACCCGTTGTCTCTCGAGACAAGGAGGCCAAAGAAGAAGAAGAAGAAGAACGGCATGCAGCGTGATCTCACCATTATCTTTTAAGCAAGGTTTGAGACAACATCTTTAATTAATTGTAGCCTGGAAATTACTATTGGTATAAGACTACAGAAATACTCTGTGGTGAAATGGGTAGGCCCAAGGCACACCCCATATTGGTTTCAGGCACTCACTGACAGAGGATTACAATTGCGGGCTGGATCCTGGGACAGGGCGGCAGGAAATGATCAAAAGGGAGAGGTGGTCATAACCGGGAGAAAGGGGGACGAGCAGAGGTTGAGTAGAAGGGCTGTCTGTTTGTAACAGGATTAATCACTCAGAACTAATCTGTAGGCCTTCTGAAATCAAATACTACTGACATTATAAAGCTATCCATCTTTAAAGCTGATCGCACCAGGCACCATGATCTCAATGTGAATTTGAATCCTCACCATTTTATAGTCGACATGAACATCAAAAACAGTGAAGCTACACCACTGATGGGTGGAATGCAGATGGGAAATTAATATTATTCCCAGTCCTGCTTTATGACTTTAACAAAAGATAATTGAAGGGCCATTTTAATTATATATAATTTATTTATTTATTTGTGAGAGACTATAAAATGCAAAGGGCTGCTTTATATCACGACATGATCAAAAACCAGTTAGCTCCTCCGAAGCAGATAGCAAGCTTTTCTCTTTTTAGAATGTACCAATATTATGCTTGTAAACATTTAATTGCATTTCAAGCAGATGCCGACACTTAGAATCCACCTCCAGTTGCCTCAGGATAGTCCTAGCTGGCTAATCACAGACAATACAGCTGCCGGTTCAGGCATTTGTCTCACCTCAGTACTTGACAACCCATTATCATTCACAACAATTTTAAATTAGCTGACCAGATACATAAAAAAATTCCAGTCCACCTTCAGAATTCAGATTCAGTCACTGGAGAAAGCTATTAATTAAAGTTGCTTGGCCAGGAGGACAGTAGCTTTTCCGATTGTGCACTGCTTGCAATCTTCACTAGTTCAAGACAAATATCTAATTAGCACCAAATAATTAATATTTTTATTTCCTTCAGCACAACAATTTCCAAATATGGATCTGAGGAACACTTCCCCATGTTATTTTAGCTGGTCCGGGTGCAATGCCCATTTAGCATCAGCATTAATTTGCCTCAAGGCTGTAAGTATTCCTACTGGAATTGTAAATTGCTAAGTGTTAGCACAGAGATCATACTTAGAATGAAGGACTACTGAGGAGGATTTTGAAAACCTTAATGCCAATATCTTGGGAATTTCTTTTGGGCCTCCTTATCTCGAGAGACAATGGATACGCGCCTGGAGGTGGTCAGTGGTTTGTGAAGCAGCGCCTGGAGTGGCTATAAAGGCCAATTCTAGAGTGACAGGCTCTTCCACAGGTGCTGCAGAGAAATTTGTTTGTCGGGGCTGTTACACAGTTGGCTCTCCCCTTGCGCCTCTGTCTTTTTTCCTGCCAACTACTAAGTCTCTTCGACTCGCCACATTTTAGCCCCGTCTTTATGGCTGCCCGCCAGCTCTGGCGAACGCTGGCAACTGACTCCCACGACTTGTGATCAATGTCACAGGATTTCATGTCGCGTTTGCAGACGTCTTTAAAGCGGAGACATGGACGGCCGGTGGGTCTGGTACCAGTGGCGAGCTCGCTGTACAATGTGTCTTTGGGGATCCTGCCATCTTCCATGCGGCTCACATGGCCAAGCCATCTCAAGCGCCGCTGACTCAATAGTGTGTACAAGCTGGGGATGTTGGCCGCCTCGAGGACTTCTGTGTTGGAGATACGGTCCTGCCACCTGATGCCAAGTATTCTCCGGAGGCAGCGAAGATGGAATGAATTGAGACGTCGCTCTTGGCTGACATACGTTGTCCAGGCCTCGCTGCCATAGAGCAAGGTACTGAGGACACAGGTCTGATACACTCGGACTTTTGTGTTCCATGTCAGTGCGCCATTTTCCCACACTCTCTTGGCCAGTCTGGACATAGCAGTGGAAGCCTTTCCCATGCGCTTGTTGATTTCTGCATCGAGAGACAGGTTACTGGTGATAGTTGAGCCTAGGTAGGTGAACTCTTGAACCACTTCCAGAGCGTGGTCGCCAATATTGATGGATGGAGCATTTCTGACATCCTGCCCCATGATGTTTGTTTTCTTGAGGCTGATGGTTAGGCCAAATTCGTTGCAGGCAGCCGCAAACCTGTCGATGAGACTCTGCAGGTACTCTTCAGTGTGAGATGTTAAAGCAGCATCGTCAGCAAAGAGGAGTTCCCTGATGAGGACTTTCTGTACTTTGGACTTCGCTCTTAGACGGGCAAGGTTGATCAACCTGCCCCCTGATCTTGTGTGGAGGAAAATTCCTTCTTCAGAGGACTTGAACGCATGTGAAAGCAGCAGGGAGAAGAAGATCCCAAACAGTGTAGGTGCGAGAACACAGCCCTGTTTCACGCCACTCAGGATAGGAAAGGGCTCTGAGGAGGAGCCGCCATGTTGAATTGTGCCTTTCATATTGTCATGGAATGAGGTGATGATACTTAGTAGCTTTGGTGGGCATCCAAACTTTTCTAGTAGTCTGAAGAGACCACGTCTGCTGAAGAGGTCAAAGGCTTTGGTGAGATCAATGAAAGCAATGTAGAGGGGCATCTGTTGTTCACGGCATTTCTCCTGTATCTGACGAAGGGAGAACAGCATGTCAACGGTCGATCTCTCTGCACAAAAGCCACACTGTGCCTCAGGGTAGACGCGCTCGGCCAGCTTCTGGAGCCTGTTCAGCGCGACTCGAGCAAAGACTTTCCCCACTATGCTGAGCAGGGAGATTCCACGGTAGTTGTTGCAGTCACCGCGGTCACCTTTGTTTTTATAGAGGGTGATGATATTGGCATCGCGCATGTCCTGGGGTACTGCGCCCTCGTCCCAGCACAGGCATAGCAGTTCATGTAGTGCTGAGAGTATAGCAGGCTTGGCACTCTTGATTATTTCAGGGGTAATGCTGTCCTTCCCAGGGGCTTTTCCGCTGGCTAGAGAATCAATGGCATCACTGAGTTCCGACTTTGTTAGCTGTTCGTCCAGCTCATACATGACTGGAAGAGACTGGGCTGCATTGAGGGCGGTATCAGTGACAACATTTTCCCTGGAGTACAGTTCTCGGTAGTGCTCAACCCAGTCGTCCATTTGCTTGCATTGGTCAGTGATCGTTTCCCCTGATTTAGATTTGAGGGGGGCGATCTTCTTGATGGTTGGCCCAAAAGCTCTCTTCATGCCATCATACATTCCTCTGATGTTTCCGCAGCGCCTGGCTGGGAATCAATACAAGTATAAGGTAGTAAAAGTTATGTGCAGTACAACTGCCAAAATATTCCAAGTTAACGTAAGTGAGAAATGAAAAGTCCATCCAGTATGTCCTTCCAAGGTATCATGTGTTGAGTTTATATTACAGCACTGGATTAACTCAAAGAAGCGTTTTAATGACTGTGACTCCAGTTGCTATGGAAACAGACCATTTATACTGTGGAGCAGTCATCAACAACAGAATGTAATAGAAGCATCAACAAAAAAATTAGGGTGTATATATACTTGCTTGAAAGCTGCAATTCAGGACTTTCACTCCTTCTTGTAGGATCGTCTTTGGTCCCTGCCCAGGTAAGCGATTGAGGAAACGGCATTGTCTGCCTATGCTGGGAAGGTGAGCATTCAGCCTGTAAGCAGCCAGACTATAATGGCCCCTGCTAGATGTTAGTATTTATGACACAAAAATTCTGCTTCCATACACCCAGCACAGAAACATGCATTCTATAGTGCCTTAAGCATAGTAAAATATCACAAAGCACTTCATGGGAATGTTATTGGACACGTAAGGAGATATTAGGACAGGTAACCAAAGGTTTGGCTAAAGAGGTAAGTTTTAAGGAACATCTTAAAGGAAGAGAGGTGGGGTGGTTTAGAGAGGGAATTAAGGTTAATGCCTGGAAAGCTGAAGTGAAGCCCAATATGCCAGAAGCATATATTTAATTGTGCATCTATTAAAATTAATGGCTTTGAAATCTTATCAGTGTTTCCTGGTCTCTGGTCTCCCATTGTAACTTTGGGAGGAGACGTGCAAAACACTTCAGAGAATTAATAAACCAATTTTGCTTTTTCTCTGGGGGTGGGGGGGGGGGTGGGTGGTGGGGTGGGGAGGAGGCGGGTATTGTGTAGAGGGAGGATGGCTGGTTTCTCCCTGAAGTTATTATGGGAGAGCAGGGGACCCCCGCCCCCCCCCCGCCCAACAAGAATTTAAGGGCTGCTGGACAGTAAATGATGGATTATTGGCAAGTGCTAGGAGCACAGATGCAAAAATATTTACCCTGTAGGGGCACTGGGGAAAGCCACCTCCTTGGATGGATTTTGGAACCAATGCCATTGTCTCATTTACTTTATAACATGGCTTCCAAAGTCAGAGCTGTCACTGGGAACAGTTCTCTGTCATAATTGCATCATGAATACGATTTAAATCCTGCTCATTACCACAGTTATGTCTAAGTATTATATGAAAATTGAGCTCAAATCTGAAACCTTAGCATGACTTAGATTGGTGCGAAAATATATAAAGGGATTTCAAACCACTGTTCTAAATGTAGGAGTGTACTGTGTGTACACTAACGGCTGGCGAACTGCATACACAAGTTGTTGCCATATGGGATTATGACATGGTTATATCAACAGAGACATGGTTCAAACAAGGCCAGGAATGGGTTCATAATATTTCTGGTAACCAAGTGTTCAGGAATGGCAGAGTCAGACAAAGAGGTACAGGTATGGCAGTCTTGATTAAGTCTGATGTTACAGTTCTAAATAGAAAGGATATACATGGTTCCAGGATTGAATCTATTTGGCTTGAGTTAAGAAACAGTGGGGAAGATTGCTGGGTGCCTCTATGTAGAGCTCCAAATAGTGAGAAGGAGATAGATCAGCATATTTGTTGGCAAATTTAAATGGCATGTAATAAAATTAGTAATAATATTACATAACAATATAGTCTGGGAGAAATAGAGTGCTAAGAGTAGAGAAGGAGAGGAAATTCTGAAATAAAACCAAAAAATGCTGGAAATACTCAGCAGGTCATATGAACATACGAATTAGGAGCAAGAGTAGGCCACTTGGACCCTCAAGCCTGCTCCGCCATTCAATAAGTTTATGGCTGAACTTATTACTTTTCTCTTTCATGCTGGTTCTTCGCTCAGTCTCAAAGGCATCTGTAGCCCTCCCAATGTAGCATCTCCAGGCATCGTGATCTAAGGCTTGCGTTTCCCACTGCTCCACCAACCTCTCACGCTGCTCAATGCACCACACCCCCATCAGCAATCCCTGGCACTCAGGATGCATGTCTAACATCCAGATACTCCACCTCAGCCACATTCCAATGATGCCAACCTCTCACTTAACTCTTGTTGCCTGCCCATAACTCCATCTATTCAGCTATGGCAGCCATGTCACTCAAACACAGTGCTACACAATCACTGACATTCTGCCCTCTCTCTTGCTGGACAAGGTCACACATAATAGGAGAGCAGAACTGGTGTGGGGCAAGGACACCTGCATCTCCTGAACCCCATGGAGGAGATGATTCTCTGCTTCATGGAGTCGGCTACGACTGAGCCCGTGGCATTGGATGGTGCTGAGAATATTGGGGATGACCGTATGTTCCTGTTTTATGCCCCTTCTAAACTCCCAGCTCACCCTCATCCTAATTGGCATGATATGCAAGCTGCTGATGGTGTGACCAAGAACCTCTTGCTTTCCACCCTGCCCAATTTGCCTCACCCCAACCTTCCCCTTTCTGATTTTCTGCTTTCAGACACCCAAGAACCATTACCTATCCAGCCACAGTATGCCTAGGAGGAAGAGAAAGAGCAATACCACAGCACTGTTGAAGAAGCACCATCACTTGATCTAGCACACACAGCCACCATCTCAGATACTGGCACTGCAGGTCCCTTATAGGCTAGTATTAATTTGGGATCTGCACATGGCGAGTCCCACATGGTGAGGTACTAGTGGGCTGCAGCCAGGCAAAATGGTTTGTTTGCCAGCTCCGCAGAGAACAAGATTGCAGATGAGTCCTAATACAGTGGGCACAGATGAGGACTTCAATGGGATGACATATAGGAAAACACTGATGGTTTTGCATACTGAGATGATTGGTGTATTGGCTGGCCTGACAGACAGCCTCCAATCTCTATCAAGGAGCATATAGAAGCATAGAAAGTTTATGACACTGGAAGAGGCCAGCCAAAAAACGCTCCAATCATTCTAATTCCATCTTCCAGCACTTGAGGTGCACATCCAGACTTCTTTTGAATGAGTTGAGAGTTTCTGCCTCAACTATCCTTTCAGGCTTTGAGTCCAGACCCCCAACATCCTCTGGGTGAAAATAACTTTTCCTCATCTCCCCTCTAATCCTGTACTGAGCCCTGCAGAATGCGACTGGAAACAGCCCTCCAGTTACAAAAACAGCCATCAACAATTACCCTTTGTTTCCTGCCACTGAGACAATTTTGTATCCACCTTGCTGCATTTCCCTGGATCCCTTGGGATTTTTTAAAACCAGTCTGCCATGTGGAACCTCGTCAAAAGCCTTGCTAAAATCCATGTAGACCACATCAACCGCACTACCCTCATCTATCTTCCTTGTTACTTCTTCAAAAAATTCAATCAAGTTGGTCATACAAGATCTTCCCTTAACAAATCCATGCTGACTATCCTTAATTAACCTATGCCTTTCTAAGTGACAGTTTGTCCTGTAGATTCCAATAATTTGCCCACTACTGAGGTTAGACTGACTGGCCTGTAATTATTTGGTCTATCCCTCGCTCCCTTTTTAAACAGAGGTACAATGTTAGCAGTCCTCCATCCCGCAGCATCACACCTGTATCCAGTGAGGACTGGAAAATGGTGTTCAGACCTTCCAATATTTCCTCCCTTGCTTCTTTTAACTGCCTGGTGTACATTTCATCCGGCCCTGATGATCTATCAACGTTCAAGGATGCAAATCCCATTAATACGTCCTCTCTCCCTATGTTGATCACATCCAATACTTCACACCCCTCTTCCTTATCTATAATATCTGCATCGTCCTGCTCTTCTGTGAGGACAGACACAAAATATTTATTAATAACAATACCAACATCTTCCATCCCTACACATAGGTTACCTTTTTGGCCTTTTATGGATCCTACTCTCTCCTTAGTTATCCTCTGACTCTTAATGTATTGACAAAACATCCTTGGGGTCACCTTGATTTTGCTTGCTAATATTCATGCCCTCTCTTTGCTTTCCTAATTTCCTTTTTGATTTCACCCCTCCACTTTCTGTAGTATGGAGGAGTCCGACTCCAATTTGGCAAAGGGCATTGTGCAGAGCTTCTATGCTTTTGCATTTATCTCCATGTACAATCCTACTAATTTCAAAATGTTTTTGTAAGAATGTCCAAATAACCCTCATTAATGCAGACTACGCCCTCAATTTCTTACACATAGCTTGGTTGCTAGAGAGACAATGGGAGGGCAATTTCTAGTTCATCTATTTGCAAAATAGGGCGGCACAGTGGTTAGCACCGCAGCCTCACAGCTCCAGAGACCCGGGCTCAGTTCTGGGTACTGCCTGTGTGGAGTTTGCAAGTTCTCCCTGTGACCGCGTGGGTTTCCGTCGGGTGCTCCGGTTTCCTCCCACAGCCAAAGACTTGCAGGTTGATAGGTAAATTGCCCCCAGTGTAGGTAGGTGGTAGGAGACTGGTGGGGATGTGGTAGGGAATATGGGGTTAATATAGGATTAGTATAAATGGGTGGTTGTTGGCCGGCACAGACTTTGTGGGCCGAAGGGCCTGTTTCAGTGCTGTATCTATAAATAAATAAAATGATGTTAATGACCCAGGGTAACAAATGGTCCCCACCTACCACACTGAAACATAGGAACTGAAGGCCACTCAACTCCTCAAGCATATTCCACTATTCAGTTAGAGCATGGCTGATCTATATCCTAACTCCATCTGTTCACCTTAGTTC
The DNA here is from genome assembly GCF_036365525.1 of Heterodontus francisci. NCBI lineage: Eukaryota > Metazoa > Chordata > Chondrichthyes > Heterodontiformes > Heterodontidae > Heterodontus > Heterodontus francisci. The sequence goes on along the minus strand of NC_090381.1, from coordinate 96,314,016 downwards.
CATAACCCTTAATGTTCTTGCCTAAGAAAAAAAATCTAGCAATCTCAGTTTTGAAATTTTCAATTGACCTATCCTTGATATCTTTTTCTGGGGGGAGTTTTCCAGATTTCCACTGCCCTTTGCGTGAAGAAGTGCTTCCTGACATCACCCATGAACAGCTTAGCTCTAATTTCAAGGTTATGCACCTTGTTCTGCCTTCCGCACAGGAGAAAACAGTTTCACTAATATTTGTGCAAGTGGTTTTACTGCCTCATAGACACTTACAATGCGGTACAAGGTATTAAATTATTTTAAAAACTTTTTCACACCGTTGGCATCTTTTTTTTAACCAACTTCTCTGCTGGGTTACAGTTCTATGGGCACTGGTCATCCTCTGGTTTCATATGCAGGTGGCCATCCTTCATGTGAATCCAGCTAGCAAGTGTTGGCAGACTAATGCTGGTTATAAATCTAAGTTCACAAAGCCACTTTCCGTCAGACATCACTGGATAGAAATTAAGTACAGGAAATCTGCTCAATTTCCCCATAATCCAGCGCAATAAGGCCGCCTGCAGCATCCAGACCTATATGCCAACTGAGATCAGCTAACTCAGCATAGAATAAAAAACAAACTTGATACCTAATACATATGGTTCAGTACAACACACGTCAGTGGAAGAGTGAGACAAGACCATTCAAGTCATTGTGATCCAGCTCCTATTTCATAAACAAATCTGGCCGCCTTCATGTCACTTTTTTGCCTTTAACATACTTGCTATAACTATTTTTGGTGCTGATTGATCATTTGCCAACAGGAGAACCAAGCTTTCCCATTAATCCTGACTAAGCTGCTCATTAATTACATATGATAATCACGTTTTCAATTTTACGTATTAATAGATTTCACTGAATTCTGTGAAATACATCCTGCAAATTGCTTGGCATCCTACAAAAAGGACTAGGTATTGCTTAAAAATACAGAAGCTAGATAAATATTCAGCAATGTACAAATCTCCTAGGATGCTTGCATTGGGTTTCTTTCCACCTTTGGTAGAATCGTTGGTTGCTCAAAGTATCCGACAAGTCTGCTCAGTCCAGGCTAATCACTGCTCTGACATTCACATCAGTTTTCCATTCATTTGTCGTATACTGCTGAACCAATAAGCATCAATATTATTAAAAAGCGAGAACACCACATCTTAGGAATTGACTCCTAGATTACCTTAAATTTAATGTGAATCAGTTTGTTTCCCTCCAAGACTTACATTCTCACGGCAGTACATTACGTAAAGGATAATAGATGCCTAATAATATCACAAAGCAAACCGTAATAGTAAAGCTTGTGCAATTTATTAAGATCCTATGAACTCCAATACATTACTGCCTTGTAACATTCCTAAGTATACATCTACATATTATTGAAAGTCTTGGGTTTGGCACTTTGCCCACATATTTTATATTCCTTTGTCACAGCTTTTGAATAACATGAAAATGGAAACTCACCATGTAAAAAACTTACAATGAGCATTTCTGCATAAACATTTAGAATGGGAAAACCCTTCGTCGGCATGTAAACGTGTCACTATCACATTTGATTGAGTGATTTATTATGTTCATCAATGATTTTTTGGGGGAAAATGCCTTTTTCTCCAAGTGAAATATCTAATGTCCAAAATAAGGTTGAACACAAAATTAAAAGTTACATATTACACAATTGATTATATTTAGCCATTGAAGCACCTGGTCTTTTAATACCTTTCCTAGTGTTTTTAATTGAAGACTTCAGCCTCTCCCAGCAGTGCTAATGTGACAAAGTGTGACAGTGAGTGAAGACAACATTGATTTCATATGTTACAGCTTTTCTTGGCTTTAAGTTCTAAACTTTAGCAAATGCACCAAGAGGATTGCCTTTCATCATCCAAATTTAATTATCACCTTAGTAGTTAGTGTTTACACTTTCTAACAACACGCTTGCAAGTGCGTGAGGGAGGGGGAAATCACGAAACACCAAATTCTCTCCAAGTTGCAAAGCTGTACAGGGAATGACTGGGCTGTCAGATATGGAAACCATGGTCCATGCCCTTCCCTCACTGCTGACAAGCACCAAGAATTCACCAGTAAGCCAAAATGTACATTCCAACCTACATGCTACTAAACCCCAGCAACCCCAAGAGCAACATACTCCAGGATCACCATACTAGGAACATCTCAGTCCTATCAGAAGTCCAAGACCATACCCAGACAAATCCCATTTCCTCCCAGTACTACTAAATACCAGATATCTAATTCCAAAGGGTACATCTTTGCATGTTTAAAGGGTAAAGGTTAAAAAATTATACACTTTAAAAGGAATATTTTATATAAATACAACTTACAATTTATATATCATCTTTAATATAGGGAAAAGTCCCAAGGTGTGTCAGCAGAAGACTAAGCTGGCAAAAATGTATACCAAGCTAATTATTAGGAGGGGCAGCCAAAAGCTTGGTCAAAGCATTGGGTTTGAACCAGGGTCTTAAAAGGAGCTTAGTTAAAGAGGGAATTCCAGAGCTTGAGGCCTACACAGTTGAAGGCAACTGCCAAAGTTGAAGTGAAGAGAATGGGGAATACATAAGAGGCTAGATTTAGAGGAGGATAACATTCTCAAATGGTTGTGGGGCTGGAGGAGTTAGAGAAAGGAATGGCAAGATGAGGTGATTTTAACACTAGGTCAAGAAATTTAAATATGAGGCATTGGGAGGACCAGCAGCCAATCAAATAAACGGGTGATAGGTGGGCAAGATAGGATGCAGGCAGCAGAGGTTTGTATAAACTAAAGCAAAACAGAGGGTTGAAAATGGGAGGCTGGTCAAGAGAGTGCTAGAATAATTGTGCATGAATGTCTCACAAACAAATTGGCTGAGATGGAAGATTGACATGGAGGTAGAAGTAGGTAATCTTTGTAATGAAGTGGCTTTGGGATAAGTTGCATTGCTGTGGGTCAAACAAATTTTAAAAAGGCCATTCATTTAAGATTTTAACAAAAGTAGAATTTGATTTACTACTGTAGATCAGTGGCTCTGACGTTATCCTCCACATGGCAAACGCAACCCAATTGTTAAAAGTAGTATATGCTCCAACTCAGTGAGCTCCCCCTCTGAAAAAGCTTTTTTTTTAAAAAAAAACCTTTTCATTGCTGCAAATTTACATGCCTAATCATTCTCAGCTGGATACCTATAAATAGCTTGCCAACACACACCATCAAGGCTAACAGGAGGTATCAGAGGTTGATAATTCAGATGGCACTTAACTCCATTACAAATCACCATTTTCAAAGGAATCTAACTTGGATGTGGAACAAATGGAGAGGACAAAGCAGACACTCAAAAACAGCAATGTTTTTGACATTGAAACAAGGTAATAGTTCCTATAAAAAATTATTTTTACACCAATAGTATGGGAGAACAATTGACTGCATAATATATTAAAAGGAAGTAAACTCCAAAATATGATTTTTCGTAAGTTCCAAAAGCAGCCACTGGAGGGAAGAGTTATATAGGCTTTACAACTGGGACTAACATCACACAGGACAAGAATGAAATGGGGCAGTAGGGCACAAGGTGCTGGGTCTCTACTTGAGAACCACCCTCTCAGCTTTAAAAGCAATATAAATGCAAGATAAATGTACATTGGGTAAAAATCTGTAACAAAAGTGCAGGCTTTTCTCCCTAGTATAGGGAATATGGGATTATTGTCGGGTTAGCATAAATGGGTGGCTGATGGTCAGCACAGACTCGGTGGGCCGAAGGGCCCGTTTCAGTGCTGTATCTCTAAACTAAACTAAACTAATGGCACTCTAACAAATTACCTTCTCAAATTGTACATTTCAAACCCAGGAGGGAAAACTCAAATCTGTTTTCATTAAGATAACTTTCACTCCCATAGCATTGTACCTCCAGGCAGAAATACAGCAACACTATCTTATTTAAAAATTGTAACAATGCATTTTCTACAATTACTTGAACTCTGGAGAAAAACAATAAAATTACAGATTTACATGAGTGAAACAGAATGGTACAATGTTGGTGAGCAAGTACAAATTTCCACATGGTTAGCTGATCCGAGCTGTACCAGGAGAGAAGTGCCAAGGCCAAAAGTTTCCGCAGTTTAGTTATCACAGGCTACATTCATGTGCCTCCTGGAAGGCTAAAAGACAGACATTGAAAAATCTAGCAACAGGTCACCTGCTTTCCACTGACATATGCAGACATTCAAATGAGATCAAAAAATGTAACCCAGACACAGAAAATTGCATTTCGATGCCACTGTCCTTTATATTGGCAAACACACATTCTGAATTAACCAACAAACTTCAAATATTCTCAATCTTACAATGCAGACACATGGCCAATTTGTTTCCAAAGTCAAGGCCACTAACCAAATAAAAAAATGCTTGGAAACAACCTTTAGATTTGGAAGTCATCAACTACAAATTTCTCTCATTTGCCCACAACCTTGCAGCAGATAGGTAATAGCAAAGGACTAAGCAGCAATAGAATTCATTCAGCTGATGCAGTTTTACTGCCTGCTAATATTTTCCATTATTTGGGTCCTCTGTTTGCAAGTCCACCAGGATTCTGTTCATCAGCACGATGAAAGGGGTGGGTGTGGTATTGGAGATTGACAACGTCGAAAACACAAGAAAACATCAGTAGGTATAAACTGAAGTTGTAATTCAAATACAAGGGATCACCACCACAAATGTCAGACGCATTGGGCTGGATCCAATTTGATAATTGCATTCAGAATGTGTTGCCCACTCAACAGTCACTGCCATTACAAAAAAGTAATTCGCTGTGCAAAATGCTTCAACAGATTTTGACATAAAAGGTTATGTTCACACAAGTATAATTCCCCATCTAATTCTTGATGTGCAAAGAAATATATTTAATTCTGAGAAATTTGCATATTTCACATAGGTCTAATCTAATTAAAAAGTTCTGATGCTGCAAGTTTAAATGGTGATCGTTAAACAAGAAAATTAGAAAAAGGACAGCACATTGCCTAAAATGATATAAAATAGCCAAAATTAAGAACCCTTACTACTGTAAAATTAGAAATACATAACAATTTTGTCAGCATCATAAAAAAGGGTAAAGAATTTGTCAGAGCTGTTCAGATGCTGATGGTCTTTCTGTGCATTTCCTATGGTTTCTGCTTCCACTTCAGACTTCCAGCATTCATTCTTTTTCTTTTCACTCCTCCTGAAGTTTTGGGGTCTCTTGCCATACTGGTCAACCACAGCTCAGAAACAATGCCTCTGCACAGATGCTTGCACACTTGGTCACCCCAACCATAGGCGACTTGTGCAAAATGGAAAATGCATTGACTTGATGGGCTGCATGGCGTCCTTCTGTGCCATAATGACTGATAATATAAACAGCCATTGTATTTTATACAATTTTGGAGGTCTAATTCACAGACTAAATACTCAGCTTAGATAGGTTGGCTATTATAGCCAAGGTATAACTCTGTAACATTTATGTTCAGCCACACAAGATTGCAGATTTGTGTGCAGTTTTAAAATGCAGCCAAGATGAGCAAACAAGATATCTGTTCTAGGCCAAGTGCCTCACTGTTGTATGCACATATTTTGCTGTATGGTGTAATGCCCAGAGAAGTAGCACTTTAAAATAACAGTTGAATAGCTCAAACATTATTGCATTTACTTTATTATAAAACAAGAAATTATGTAACTTTCTGTACTGATTTTTATTCAACTCTCATTGAATGTTAAAAATTACAAAAGGTTAACACTTCTGCTTCAGGTTTCCTCATACACCTCCGCAAATACAACACTGCTACTGCTGGTGGAAGAGACATACAAGGATCCTCATGAGAAATCTAACATAAAAGGGGTCCGTTTTTACACAATCTACAAACAGGGAGTTTAGGGGATGATGAAGGCATAGCACTATAGAAGTCAAAATGTTTTCATATACAAAAAGCACACAGATTGACTGGAGTTGAATATTCATAATGAATATATGTGCATTCAAAAAAAAGCCAGGAATGATCTTCCTCAACAGTTTGTTTCAGGCACAGGACAAAACTAAAATTACAAGAAAAAAAGTCATGGACAATTCACTAGTGTTTGCTCTTCTTGGATTTCTTGTGTGATCGATGTGGAGATCGGGACTGGGATCTAGATTTTTTGGAAGATTTTCTGGGCGTTCTAGAGCGAGACCTTTTAGACCTTTTCGGCGTTCTTGAGCCAGAACGGGATCTACAGAAAATTGTAAAAATATGTATTACTGACTGTTCAAACCACATTTTGCCACAATTCAACTGGAGTGGTCACTTTTTTTTTTTAAAAAGTACACATAATACACAAAGATGCAACAGATTAGGTGTTGTGCATATGAATTTGGAACATAAGTTTCACAAAACTGGATATGGTATATCAGTACCACAACTTGCATTTATATGGCATCTTTAATATAGGAAATCAGCACAGAAGCATAACCTAACAATTGGTGTGCGCCAAAGGAGGAAGTGTTAGGATGTAATTAAAAACTTGGTCAAAGTGACGGGTTTTGAGGGTCTTCAAAGAGAGGCAAGGTGGCAGGTTTACTTTTAATGCAGCAAACGCAGTAAAAAGTTAAAAGCTATTTCAATTAAAAATGAAAATCAAACATAATATGCACAGAGATGAGTGAACCACAAAATGACAATACACTTTAAAAATATAAACATTTATAGTAGACAGTATTCATGTTACACAAAGCTTAAGTGATGGTTTTTATTGATCAGCAATAGGTTAGGGAAATTCATGACAGAACACTTGCAATTATGTCTAAGATCAAATCTTACACTTAGGGATGTTTTACGTATAAATAGTTATCAGATCGCAAAGAGTAACTGAGTGATATAAACCAGGAAAGTCCCAGATTCAATCCCTCATCTGCAATTAAATGATCTCAGCTAGAGTATCAGTGTAGATGCTACGATTGGCCTTAGTTAAAAACAAAATTCTCTTCAGTTCCCTCCATTATCCCTGTTTAAGCATACACAGGATCAGGCTCAGTATGATGCTCTGATAATGGAATAGTCTGCTCACCACTAAGGACTCACTAAGGCTGAGGTACCATAGGTGAGGTACCCTGCAACCAAAACCCAGCAAGGAATTAATATAAAAGCAAAATTATCTTCAGGAGAGTAGAGGAAAAAGTAAGGGAAAAAAGTGCAATGGTGCAGTATTAAATACACAATTGCAAAGAAAATCAAGCTAGCAAAGAGAAACTGCTACACAATCAATTAGAACAACATATTTAGAGAGACTAAACTTAAGTCAGCACTTAGGGCGGCACAGTGGTTAGCACCGCAGCCTCACAGCTCCAGCGACCCGGGTTCAATTCTGGGTACTGTCTGTGTGGAGTTTGCAAGTTCTCCCTGTGCCTGCGTGGGTTTTCTCCAGGTGCTCCGGTTTCCTCCCACAAGCCAAAAGACTTGCAGGTTGGTAGGTAAATTGGCCATTACAAATTGTCCCTAGTATAGGTAGGGAAATATAGGGACAGGTGGGGATGTGATAAAAATATGGGATTAGTGTAGGATTAGTATAAATGGGTGGTTGATGGTCGGCACAGACTCGGTGGGCCGAAGGGCCTGTTTCAGTGCTGTATCTCTAAACTAAGTCAAATTATTTTCTTATTACTCTGGATTTTTAAATCTGGGTGCTCCACGACTGTGTGTTTACAATCAGGGCCATTAATTTACAACTGAGCAAGTCAAATTCAATTATTAAATGGGCTCCCAAGACTTTTTAAAACACCAATGTCATGGAGATCCAATTCCACAATTCTTTTCATTTTTTCACAGAAATCAAACTGATGGCATTACATCAGTTTATAGAACACACTGCCACCTGACTGAGAAAATTACAGATTCACTTTAAGTATTGAAGCACAGGTACCAAAAGGTATAAGCTACCTGTGAAACTATGGGCTGGACTTTACGACGAGCAGACGGGAGCTGGCCACCGATTTTTACGTCAGTGGCGAACCTGCATCTGCCCAGCCCGGGTATCCGACCCTCATTTTACTGGTCCCCGGGCTTTAACTGTTCAGAGACGGGACTTCCACCCACTTGAGGGAGGAAGTTCCGCCTCATTGAGCTACCGGCCAATCATCGGGCCGGCAGCTCTTAGTCCCAGCAGCATCACCGGGAGCAGTGGCCACTAGTGGGACTGCAGCCCAGCCGAGGACATGGAGCCAGGACCGAGGTAAGTCCGGTTTGACTTGCCGGGCAGATTGGTCAGGGCCTGGTGAGGCAAGGGTGGTCATTTGGTTGGGGGGGGGGGGGGGGGGGGGGGGGGGGAAGAACGGAGGCGTCTTGGGTCCTGGAGGTAGTTGGGGAAGCTGGGGCGGCCCTCAATCAAGCGCCCTATGCCCGATTGTCAGGCCCCCATCGGTGCGCTGGAAGGCTGTCAGGTATCACTGGGCAGACTTTCACGTCTACCGGACACCCACTTGCCAAAAGGCCCTTAAGTGGACATTGTGGCCACTTAAGGGCCTCGATTGGCCTGGGGCAGACGGCCCCTTTCCTGCTCCCCCCTGCGGCCCACGTAAAGGAGCCCTCCCTGTCCACTTTACACTACCCCCAGCCATCATTCAGCTCGCTGGGGTGGCGCAAAATTCCGACCTATATTTCTGCACAAGACAGTAAAATAAAATTAGCGGAGGAGGAAGAAAATAAATATGCAAAATGGTCATGGTAACAGTGACCTGGGATTCTTAAGTGGAGACTAGGTATACTAATCCTCAAGACTAGAGAAATTACCATTCTCCCTTGTCAACTAATTTTGTAAATTTTTCCAATAATAATGTTACTGAAACCTCAAAGAATAGATTACTCTGATGTTAACCATTTATGACAAAAGACTAACCAATTTTAATATTAATTCTGTTCCACCGATTGCCCCTTCCCCTCATTTTCCTCTTTTCTGTTCAATCAATTTTTGAATTAAACTTAACTATACTTTATCTACCCAATCAAACTTCCCTGTATTATTCTTCTGTAAAATCCTTTAGTTACAATCTCTTGTTTCTGCCTTTCATCATCCACATTGATAATGACAGCAACATTTTTGGATTAGTTTAAAAAAGGAGAATAAATTTTGGTGTCAGTTGAAGTTAATTAAAACTAAATAACAAAATGAATTAGTCATATTGAGCCCCATCTCCTGCACGTTCCAGGTAAAAAGGGGCCAATTATATACAAAAAAGGCTCACAGAGGAGAAGTAGTCTTTACCTGCAATATCTAAGGGTTATAAAAAAGGTAGAAAAAAAAGGGAATGCATCCCCAATTCCAACATTCAGCACTGCAATGAATAAACAGAGGAAATACAAAGCATAACACAATTATGAGCTCTACCATACGACATACCTTTTGGACTTCTTATTTGTATCTCTAGGTGTGTCTTTATGTGTCGACCTGGTATGGGGACTGTCTTTGGTACGCGATCTATCTGACCGTTCTGAACGCGGTGATGGCGATTTCACACGCCTAGTAATGCGAGTTGGACTGACAGATGCACTGTGTTTCCTTTTTCTATCAAAATATCACAATACACAATCAGAACTGGGTCCAGCTGCCTAAGCTTCACCATTTCACATGGTTACTTTGGAAGTCACAGGAACTTGTCCAACAGCAGCAACCCTAATTCAGCAACAAACTATAAAACATACAAAGAGTAGAAATAAACAATAATATCAGGATTACTACTTTAAATGAGGTGCATCTGAGCAGGCATTGGTCACACATCTGTAAGGCAGATATATTGCATCAAATATAAGTAATGAGAGAAAACGCCCATTGCTTCTGTAGAACATGCATAATCCACTCTTTCATGAGACTCAAATTTCAAATATCTAATATGCATCCTGGTATATGATGCTTTAGCTTAATTTAATTGGACTGAAGGGCAATTCGTTCAATACTACTCGGGTCTTTCTCATTTTCTCAATTAAGTAATTCACTACAAGGTAACCCTCAATACATATAAAATTATCTAGGGAAGCTACCACTTTACAGACTTTCCTTAACATCTAGTGACCTCCCCAATTGGGCCATGTATGGAATATGGATTTGAATATCTTCTGAGTTTGGTTCACCAGAGGAGGCAGTGATGTGACCTGCATGGACAATTAATCAATCATACAGCACATGGTCAGCTTTTAAACCCATTAGTTCTACTTGTAGGAAGTCAGACACAGATTGCATCTCAGTGAACAGGGAAGCTTGTACTTAAAAAGGTATTTGCTAGATATTCAAACAAAGCTTCCTGAACATGAAGGATCCACAGGAGGATCTAGGGAAACCAGAAGATTAGATTTATGAATTTTTTTGTATTTGTGGACTTATTGGCTAATTGTTTTTGTTGCCGTATATTAAGTAGTAATCTTTGTAATAGCATTATTTTCCTCTAGAACATAAAGAGCACACTGAGAGACAGAGTTTAAAAACAGCGCAGGAACTCAAGGTGTGACATCACGGGAAAGTCGTAAGTTGATTAGTTGGTGAGTGTTTTGCTTTTTTGCTCAATTATTTTTCAAAATTCAAGTAATTTATCAGTAATTGTAAGGTTTTATTAGTAAAATTTACTAGCATTAATAAAGCTTATTGGGAGTAGTTGGGTTTATTAATTATAAGTCAATTAAGTATAAAAATAAATTAATCATCACATAATAAAAATGGCAGGGCAGGTGATGTGTTGCGAATCCTGGATGCCAGTGAGATCCAGGGCAAACACATCTGCAGTGTCTGCGGGTGCAGGAACGTCGGCTCAGAGTTTATGAGCTGGAGGCCGAGCTACAGACACTGCGACACATCAGGGTGGGGGAAAGTTAACTGGACACTTTGTACCAGGAGGCGGTCACATTCCTTAGTACAGGGTCTTCTGATTTGAGCCATGGTCAGGGACTGCGAGTGAGGCAGGTATGGGGACCCAGAACGTGGAAGTGGGGGAGCCTCAGCCTTTGCAACTGTCTACCGGGTTCGAGGTTCTTACAACCTGTAAGGATGAAATGGGGGCTGCAAGGTAGATGACCGAACTGACCATGGCGCTATGGTACGGGAAGCCATTCAAGCATGGTGGTGGTGGTGGGGGGGGGGGGGGGAAAGAGAGGCGGGTGTTATGTAGGAATGTAGTGGTAGTAGGGGATAGCATAGTCAGGAGGAGAGACACAGTTCTCTGCAGCTAAGAGAGAGAGTCCAGACAGCTGTGCTGCCTGCTAGTGCCAGGGTTCAGGACATCGGCTCTGGGCTGGAGAGGAACTTGCAGTAGAAGGGTGAGGACCCAATGGTCGTGGCCCACATAGGTACCAACGACATAGGTAGAACTAGGGAACAGGTTCTGCTGAGTGAGTATGAGCAACTAGGGACCAAGTTAAAAAGCAGAACTTCAAAGGTAATCTCTGGATTACTACTTGAGCCACAAGCAAATTGGCACAGGGTAAGTAAGATTAGCGTTAAATGCATGGCTCAAAGATCGGTGTGGGAGAAATGGGTTTCGATTCGTACAGCACTGGCACCAGTACAGGGAAAAGTGGGAGTTGTACCGTTGGGACAGTCACCTGCTGAACCGTACTGGGGCCAGTGTTCTGGTGGACTGTATAACTAGGGCGGTAGAGAGTTCTTTAAACTAAATTGTGGGGGCAAGGGAACAGGATTGAGAAGATGTGATAAATTAAGTAGAGAAGGCAAGGCAAGGGAGCAAGTTAGCAATAAGGCAAATGATAATCAGAGTGTGGCAGGAAGGGTCAAAGTGTACAAATCAAGAGTGCACCAGCAGATAAGACTAGAGGTTACTAAAATAGTAAAAAGACAGAACTAAAGGCTCTGTATCTGTAACAAAGCAGACGAATTGATGGTGCAAATAGCAATAAATACGTATGACCTGATAGCCAGTACAGAAATGTAGCTGCAAGATGACAAAGACTGGGACCTGAATATTCAAAAGGTACCTGACTGAGGAAGGACAGGAAGCTAGGAAAAGGTGGAGGGGTAGCTCTGTTAATTAAGGATGGCACTGTTACAATAGAGAGAGATGCAAGATGTAGAATCAGTTTGGGTAGAGAGAGCAATAGTAAAGGTAAGAAATCACTTATGGGAGTGGCACGACTATAATCATGGGTGATTTTAATCTATATACAGATTGGACGACTCAGATTGGCAAAGATAGCCTGGACGATGAGTGCATAGAGTGTTTTTGGGACAGTTTCTTGAAGCAGCACATTCTAGAACCAGAGAACAGGCTATGATAGATCTAGTACTGTGCAATGAGACAGGATTAATTAATCACCTCATAGCGAAGGCAGCCCTAGGTAGCAGTGATCATATGATCAAATTTCACATTCAGTTTAAAGGAGAGAAGGACGAATCTGAGACTAGTGTTTTAAACTTAAAGAAGGGCAAATATGAGGGCATGAAAGCAGAGCTGGCTAAAATAAACTGGCAAGTTAGGCCACTGGAGATGCAGTGGCAGACATTTAAAGAGGTATTTCAGAATACTCAGAAAAGATACATTCCAGTGAGAGAGTAAGACTCTCAGAGAAGGATGCTCCATCTGTGGCTAACTAAGGTAGTTAAAGTATCAAATTAAAAGAAAAAGCATATAATTCCGCAAAGATGAGTCAGAAGATTGGGCAGAATATAAAGAACAGCAAAGAATGACTAAATGAGACTATAAAAAGGGAGAAATTAGAGTACGAGAGAAAGCTCACTATATAAAAAGTGATAGTAAGAGTTTCTACAGGTATTTAAAAAGGAAAAGAGTAAGTAAAGTGAGCTTATTTTCCATTTATTAATTCCCCAAATGCTTTCTGGAGAGGACCAATGGAGATGGTGGATGAATTGAACAGATATTTTGCATCTGTTTTCACTGTAGAGAATACAAATAACATCCCAGAAATAATGAATCAGGAGGTGACTGACTTCATCCTAGGGTCTTAAAAAGAAGTGGCTGCTGAGATTATAGATGCATTGCTTTTAAATTTTCCAAAATTCCCTAGATTCTGGAAAGGTCCCATCAGATTGGAAAATAGTGAATGTAATTCCTCTATTCAAGAAAGGAGGGAGACAGAGCAGTTAGCTTAACAACTGTCATAGGAAAATGCTCGATTCTATTATTAAGGTGGTTATAACGGGGCACTTAGAAAATCTCGGTTATTAGGCAGAGTCAACATGGTTTTATGAGGGGGAAATCTTGTTTAACTGATTTATTGGAGTTCTTTGACGAAATAACAGACGATATGAATAAAGGGGAACTTGTGGATTTGGTGTACTTGGAGTTCCAGAAGGCATTTGACAAGGTGCTATATCAAAGGTTACTAAGCAAAATAAGAGCTCATGATGTAGGGGGTGACATATTAGCATGGATAAAGGACTGGTTGGGTAACAGGAAGCAGAGAGTCGGAATAAATGGGTATTTTTTGAGTTGGCAAGTTTTAACTAGTGGAGTGCTACAGGGATCAGTGCTGGGGCCTCAACTATTTACAATTTATATTAATGACCTGGATGAAGGGACAGAATGCATGGTTGCTAAATTTGCTGATGACACAAAGAGGTAGGAAAGTAAGTTGTGAAGAGGACATAAGGAGTCTGCAAAGGGATATAGATAGGTTAAGTGAGTGGGCAAAAATTTGGCAAATGGAATATAATGTGGGAAAATGTGAATTTATCCACTTTGGCAGGAAGAATAGTAAAGCAGCAGATTAAATTGAGAGAGACTACAGAACTCTGAGGTACAGAGGGATCTGGGTGTCCTGGTATATGAATCACAGAAGGTTGGTATGCAGATTCAGCCAAGTGATTAGTAAGGCAAATAGAATGTTGTCGTTTAATGTAAGGGGAATGGAATATAAAAGTAGGGATGTTTTGCTACAGTTATATAGGGTATTGGTGAGACCACATCTGAAGTACGGTGTACAATTTTGGTGTCCTTATTTAAGGAAGGATATAAATGCCTTACAGGCAGTGCAGGGAAGGTTCACTCGACTGATACCTGGGATGGGTGGTGGGGGGTGGTGCAGGGGTTATCTTATGAGGAAAGGTTGGGCCTGTATCCATTGGAGTTTAGAAGAATGAGGGGTGATCTTATTGAAACATACAAGATCCTGAGGGATCTCGACAGGGTGGATGCTGAAAGGATGTATCCCTAGAACTAGGGGACATGGTTTAAAAGTAAGGGATCACCCATTTAAGATGGCGATGAGAAGAAGTTTTTTCTGAGGGTTGAGTGTCTTTGGAACTATCTTCCCCAGAGAGCAGCGGAGGCAGGGTCATTGACTATTTTTAAGGTAGAGCTAGATAAATTCTTGACTAACAAGGATGTCAAAGGGTATCGGGGGGTAGGCGGGAAAGTGGAGTTGAGGCCACAATCAAATCAGCCACGATCTTATTAAATGGCGGAGCAGGCACAAAGGGACCAAATAGCCTACTCGTAATTCGTATGTTCGTAACTGACAGGCAGCCTTTCCAAAAAATCTGGCAGTGTCCAAGAGGCTGTCAACATTTGTTGGGTGTACCCTGCCTTGGAGTGATGCATCATACTCTTCCATTTGTCAGTCTCCACATACAAGCAGCAGCGCATAATTTCCAAAAAGTATGCTTCCCCTCCTCACTGCCAAAAAAATTCTGTTTGCTGTGCCAGAAAAACACAAGGAAAAAAAACACAAATGCCCCCAACCACATATTTCAATTGCATCAACATTTTGATGAACCTCTCAGAATCATTAATTACTACTTTAGCTCGAAATAATTAAGAACCTTTTCTAATATATATATTTGAGGTGTAAACTTCATGTAATTAAAAAGGTTAGTCTTATTTACTGTTTGAAGATTAAACTTTGTGGCTAATAACGTGAAACAATAATTACACAACTTGCAAAGTTAACCAGATTTAACACGCAAGTGAGTGATCCACATTGAAACCATCCTCTACAATTACACTTCATATCTTATTTCATAAAACCCTCATAACTAAAAAGAATGCAAAAGTTCACAGCTGTGGTCCACCATGAATGCCTCAGAAACCTGGTGGATGGGCAATACAGCCTGATCACTTTGTACAATGATCCTAGGATGAGGGCATATTGAAGCAGAGAATAGTACAGCACAGGAGGAGATCATTCTGCCTATCAAGCCTGCACCAGCTCTTTTGAAGAGCAATAGACGTCCACACTCCAAGGATAAAAAGAAAAATTAAAACGGGGTGTATGCTAGATAAGCATAATTTAAAATGCTTGAAACTGCAATTTAAACACTAAAACAATACCTCTCTTTGCTCGAAGGGGACGAGGAGCTTTCTTTTTCTTTCCTATCTTTTATACGGTACTCTGATTTAATTACATCTTTCTCTTTGTCCTTTTTGTCACGCTCCCTTTCTCTTTCCAGTTCTTTCTCCTTCTCCTAAATGCAATATAACATACAGCTGAAGTTCAGGTCACAATTTTAAAATAGTCACCCAGAAATACAAAGCATATAGTTAAAACCTATTTCCACCCTTAGGAAAACATTAAAGCAAGAAACAACTTTTGGATTTAACTTTTTGCAGATTTGCTATCAAGATATTAAAACATCAAACAGCTCATTTAGAAGTTCAAACAAGGTCCCAAAGCAAGCATGAATTTCCCCAGTTGCTCAGCAAGTTTATCCAACAAGCAACTGTGCCATATATAAAAAGATGCCCAATCTGTGCAGAGCAGAGGAGAAAAAAAAGTCAGTCAGGGTTCCCTTCTTCTGATCACTCTGTACAATGATCCCAGGATGGGCGTATATTGAATCATAGAATAGGAATAGTACAGCACAGGAGGCCATTCAGCCCATCTAGTCTGCACCAGCTCCTTTGAAGAGCAATCCAGTTAGTCCCATACCTCCGCTTTTTCCCCATACCCCTGAAATTCTTTACTCCTTCAAATATTTATCCAACTAGCTTTTTGAGGCGACTGTTGAATTTGTATCCACCAACATATTAGTCACCGCTTCCTAAATCCTAACCACTTGTTGTGTAAAAAGGTTCTCCCTCATGCGGTTCTTTTCCCAATCACTTTAAATCTGTCTTCTTTCTTGATCAACTTTTTAGCCACTGAAAAGAGTTTCTCTGTACCTACTCTATCTAACTCTTCATGTTCTTAAACATTTCTGCCAAATCTCTTAGACTCTTCCGCTCCAAGGAGAACAACTCCAGCTTCTTCACTCAACCCACTTAACTGTCATCTCTGGAACCATTCGAATAAAACTCTTCTGTTCCCTCTCCAAACCCTTCACGTCCTTCCTAAAATATGATGCCTAGAATTGGGGACAATACCCCAGCTGGGGCCAAACTAGTGCTTTATACAGGCTTAATATTACTTCCTGGCTTTTGTAATCTATGTCTCAATGCATAAAGCCCAGGATCCCATATGCTTTATGAACTGCTTTGTTAACCTGTCCTGCCACCTTCAAAGATTTGTGCACAAACACCCCAGCTGCCTCTGTTCTTGTACCATCTTAAAATTGTACCATTTAGCATGTGTTGTCTCTCCTTGTTCTTGCTACCAAAATATATCACCTCACACTTTTCTGCACTGTATTTTATCTGCTACATGTCCACCCATTCCACCAGCCTATGTCCTCTTGAAGTCTATTACCATCTTCCTCACCATTACACTTCTAAATTTCATGTCATCGGCAATCTTTTAAATTATGCCCTGCAGCCCCAAGTCCAAGTCATTAATGCACAATAAAAACAGCGGTCCTTGTACTGAACAACAGCTTCTATTAATATACCTCCTATTAATATAACCCCGATAATACAGCACAAGTTCCAAGGCGTTTCACTTTTGGGGAACTCCACTATATACTACCCTCTAGTCTGAAAAACAGACAGACAGTCATTCACCACAACTGTTTTCTATCCCATAGCCAGCTTTGCACCCATGCAGCTATTGCTCCTTTAATCCCATGGGCTTCAATGTTGCTAACAAACCTAGTATGTGGTACTCTATCAAACACGTTTTGTAAGTCCATATACGTAACATCTACTGTACTGCCCTCATCCAGCCTCTCCATTACCCCACAAAAACCTCAATCAAGTTAGCAAAACACGATTTGCCCTCAACAAATCCACGTTGGCTCTCATTTATTGGTCCATGCTTGCCAAGTGCTGGTTAATTTTCTCCTGCATTATTGTTCTACAAGCTTCTGCACCAACATTAAACTGACCAACCTGTAATTTTCAGGTTTATCCTTCTCCCCTTTTTTGAACAAAAATGTATCATTTGCAATCCCCCAGTCCTTCATGGACTCTGGGTAAAGACATGCTCTGGATTGGCTGTAATGCCTTCATGATAAAAGCAGCTGCTGACATTTGCTATCAGGGCTTAGACATGAATACCACACATTTGAATGAAATATCAAGACATATGTGGAACATAATGTGAATATGGTGTATCAGAGTGCACAATCATGCAAAACTGCTTCCATCAATGCTGTTCTGTAGCTGACCAGTTACAGGTATAGGGAATTATGTGCAACAATTCTCCACCCCACTGCCCCCAAAACATGCTCGAAATTGGGAATTTCACGTATGGCTCTCAATGGGGGTGGGGTGTTGTGGAAAGGGGGGCTGTTGATGAAAGAAGGGGAGCAGCACCAACTCAAATTATGGTCTCCGGCGCACAACATTCCTTTATGCTGTGCCAACAGAAGATTTATTGAATGCAAAACAGGACTAGACCAAGGCTGTAATCAAATCAGCTGAAAGTGTCATTTTCTGGGCTACAGGACAGAAATAGATTTGTTTTTCACTGTGTACAAGAGCCAGTTTGTGCATTTCAATTGGTTTACAGATATTAAAAGATAACAAATAAATCCACAAATGTAATGTTCGTCACAGATGCCAGAATATCAGCAAACTGGCATCCTCACGATCTACGTTTATAATTACACTCATTAGTTTAATAACAGTCTTATGAGCAAGACAAATCAAACTCAATCAAGTGAAGCAATAAAGGAACAAAATCTATTTAATGCAAGTTAATCAAAATATGCTGCACTCACCCTCTGGAGCAGTTTGTCTCTATAATGTTCCACTTGCTCTTGCATGGTCTGACCTGCCTTTTTAGGCCTTTTCCCAGATTCTAACTCATCCTGGAACTTCATTACCTTAAGCTATAAAAAAAAAAGGTCAAGTTTATTTGTAGATACAAATATATTCACAAAAGCAGCCCAAAGTGATTTTGCTAAAAGCAGACTAAGACCGAATATCTGTACCTCTATTTCTCTAAGCTTTGCTCGCTTTTCTTCAGACATTTCTGAATACTTAAGAAAGGGTTTGGATTCCATTGTTTCTTCTTTTATTGGGTTAGTAAAATAAAGCAACTCCTCTGACCTAGGCATTTGATCATCAACATCATCATCATCTTCATCATCGCTTTCCTTTAATGTACTGTCCCTGTTAATTACAAACAATTTCCATTCTAATAGTAGTTAAAAATAAATTGAGTAAAACAAGAATGTGCTTTACATTCCAAGAAGGCCACCAGGAATCACTCATTCACAAATTCCTGTTATTTATACAGCTGGTGTTGAAGTAAATCAATTTTGATTGACTAACATGTTACAACAAATGAATTAAACACATTTGCAATTTGATTACTGGTGTAAATCCACTGTACTCAGTTTTTTTTGATTACGGTTGTGCAACACCATGTTGAGAAAGCAAGCAGCATATCTTTCTGTAGAGGCAAAGGACAAAGCTGACAAACTTCACAGTCACAGCACTAAAATATTCACAATTTCATGTCTCAGTAGTCACCATACTTGGGGTTTACATGGATCAAAAAATGGGGAGTATTAAAAGATAATCCATTTATGCATTTTTCCTTTGGCTTGATGGTACAGCCTAAATAAAACCATTAACATCTACAGCATAAACACAAGACAATACACAACACTGCAATACCTAGTTTGTTCCACTAATAATTTTTTTCATGAATCATTCATGATTTAATTACTTCCTAATAGCAAATAAAAATTTTTATTGTCCCTGGTTGTGCATCCTGCATTATTATAGCAAGTCATAATATCAACATACGCTGGTTGTTCATCCTCTTCTGATTCAGTAGGTTGGTCAAAAAGCTCCCATTTTGAAGTTGTAACAGCTGTAAGAAAGTATGCTGTATTACTCAATGCAATGACTACCAAGAAACGCATTTCATTCAAGTATTAGAATTTAATATGTAGTTAAAACATCTGCCAAAAGCATTAGATGATTAGCCGAAAATTTGATGAGCTTATTTTGAATTACAGAACTTTGAAGTCGGCGTAAAATCAGTTTACCTTGATAGTAGCTAGTCATAGGTTTAGCTTGTTCATGCCAAAACCAAACTAGGTACAAGCTCAGTATTACAATTTGGACCAGAGGTTTATAATATGGCTTAATGCTGTATAAAACATGTATCGACCTGTGTGTACAGTAGAAAAATACTAAGTTAACATCTAATGGCTTATTTGCAAATTACCTTGTGATTCTAATTCTGCTTCATCTACTGCTTCCCATTTCGATGGAGCAACTTTAAAAACTGACTGAAACTTCTTGGAGTCTTCAGGGCCATCAACTGGCAAAAAGAGAAACCGTTAACATGATCATCCAAAGCCCGATATTAGATTAGACATTTTAAAAATTGACATACGCTATCGTCCCTTCTTCCTCCAGAAGTCAAGATGCTTCAGAGTTAACTTGACTTCCGTGGGTGCATTAAAACTGATGTAAATCACAAGTTGATCAGAATTTAAATTAGTCAATTATTAGAAATTTTTGTATAAGTCAACCTTCCTTCCAAATGGTAGTATAGCCCACATAATATTTGTAAAAGAATTAAGAATTCCTACTAGTACACAATTAAATATCTAGTAAAACACAAGCTACAAAAATTCATGCCTTTTCCAGCTCACAAAACACTTAGCCAAGGAAGATTGGGAACCTGCTCGACACCACAACCTGCTGCCATGATATATATTTAAATGAAATGAATTTATTTAGAGAGATATATATGGGGTGACCTGTAAGATTCTTTCCCCCATCCCCATAGGAGGCTTATTAAGAAGCTGGAAGCCCAAGAAATTTAGGGGAAAGTGGCAGTATGGATACCATATTGGCTCAGTGACAAAGAAGAGGGTGGTGGGTGGATGGATGATTTTCAGACTGGGAGGTGCTTTATGGTTCTAATGAGACCTATCCAACTCGAAATGTTAACTCTGTTTCTCTCTCCACAGATGCTGCCTGACCTGAGTATTAACAACATTTTCTGTTTTTATTTTAGGTGCTTTACAGTGATGCTCAAGGGTCAGTTTTGAGTACATTATTAAACTCTTCCTTCAATTTTTATAAACAATCTGGACTCAGGTGTAGGGAGAAGCATTATAAAGTTAGCAGATGCTATAAATTACTAGCTGGCCCCAACTGGAGTATTGTGGTCAATTCAGAGTGCTACACTTTAGGAAGGATGTAAAGGCTTTCGAGGGGCTACGGAAGAGATTTTTGAGAATGGTTCCAGGGATGAGGGATTAGACTGGAGAAGCTGAGGTCGTTCTCCTTAGAGCAGAGAAGGCTAAAAGGAGATTTAATGGGTGTTTAAAATCATGGAGCCTATAGATAGAGTAAGTAAAAAGAAAAACTGTTGCCAATGGCTGAAGGATTGATAATCAGAGGGGACTGATTTAAGGCAATTGGCAAAAGAACCATATACGACATGAGGGAAAACATATTACGCAATGAGTGGTTAGGATTTGGAATGCAGTAACCGATAGGAATGCAGATTCAATAGTAGCCTTCAAGAGGGAACTGGATAAATATTTCAAACAGAAAAAAATTACAGGGATATGGAGAAACAGCAAAGAATTGGAACTAACTGGATTGCTCATTGAAAAGAGCTGACGCAGACTCAATGGGCCAAATGGACTCCTTCTGTTCTGTCTTCTGATTTGAAGCTTTGCAAAGTAAAGACAGATGATATGGTGAAATAGGCACAAGCATAGCAGATGGAGTTCAATGCAGAGAAGTATGAAGTGATGCACTTTGGGAGGACTAATATGGAAAGCCAGTATAGACTATAAATGGCATGATTTTGAAAAGTGCAAATGAGCAGACATACCTTGAAGTCCATATACACATGTCCTTAAAGGTAGCAGGGCAAGTTGATAAGGTAGTTAAAAAAGCAAATGGGCTACTTTGATTTATAAATAGACAGAATATAAAAGCAAAGAAATCATGCTAGAACTTTATACAGCACTGGCTAGGCCTCAGCGGGAGTATTGGACAATCCTGGGTATCACCGTTCAGGAAAGATGTAATGACCTGAAAAAAGGTATAGAGGAGGTTTACTATGATGTTACTTACCATGGATGAGGGACTTCATATATGAGGAGAGGTTGGAAAAGTTAGGACTGCTCTCCATGGAACAGAGAAGGTTAAGAGATGACCTACTAGAGGTTTCTCTCTACTCTGTAGGTCAATAACTAGAGGTCATAGATTTAAAATCATTGGCAAAAAATCCAGAAGGGAGATCAGGAGAAATATTTTCACTAAGAGTTGTCAGAATCTGGAGCGCTCTACTAGTAAAGGTGGTGGAGACTGATTCCATTTAATAATTTTAAAAGGTAGTTGGAAAGGTACTTGAGTATGAGGAACTTAAGAGTTATCAACAAAAAGTAGGAATGTAGGATAAGCATGACTGCTCTTTCAAAGAGCAAACGCAGGCATGACGAGCCAAATGGCCTTCTTCTGTGCTATTGGTTTCTCGGATTCCACGGAGGAGTGTCATGTCCAGTTGGTACTACTTCACAATGTTACAGCCAAGATCCTGGAATCTCAGACAAAACCTACCCGTTGCCATTTTAGAATTTCAACAAAGTTGCTGTGCCTCATCTCCTCCTGTCTCAAGTACATTTTAAGCAATCGATGACAATATGGGACATATAAAGTACAGCCAAGGTAATTGAATTGGATTCCATCAACTGTTTCACATATGTGTATCAAGCAGCATGCGAGATTAAAGCCACTTACTGGGAACACCATCAAGGTCATCATCTAGCACCTTCATAGGAACACCGTCAAGATCATCTAGACCAGTGCTTAGATCAATTGGAACTCCATCTACATCCTCCAACGGGGCACCATCAAGCTCGTCCTCAACAGGTGCTCCATCTAGGTCTTCAGACTCTGGCTACCAAACATATAATCCACATTATTACCATAACTACCTCAGTTGTTACACATCAGAACTGCACCATTACATTACAGAAAAATGTAACTGCTCTGACTTCGTTCCGAGGCATGAAGAAATCTTTGAGAAACTGAACAACCACCACAGAATACACAGAAATGAAAACAAAGTGCTGGAAATACTCAGCAGGTCTGGCAGCACCTGTAGGGAGAGGAACAGAGTTAACATTTCAGGTCTGTGACCTCTATTCCTCTCTCCACAGATGCTGCCAGATCTGCTGAGTATTTCCAGCACTTTGTTTTTATTTCAGATTTCCAGCATCTGCAGTATTTTTCTTTTACTAAAGAAGAGAGAGTCTGGAAAAGTGGCAAGTAACACACAGCTATAATCTATTTGAAAAATAGATATGATTTCCAAGAGTGGTTTGAGAATATTGTTATGACCAAGGAGGGAGGAGTGCATTGTCTTTCTCTTGTTCCACTTCTCCACAGGTCACACCATATATTTAAATGTGCACCCAGTTACCCTTGCGGCCAATTATATACTCTATTTTAGTTTCAGAATAAATC
This sequence comes from Heterodontus francisci, assembly GCF_036365525.1. Classification (NCBI taxonomy): domain Eukaryota; kingdom Metazoa; phylum Chordata; class Chondrichthyes; order Heterodontiformes; family Heterodontidae; genus Heterodontus; species Heterodontus francisci. The sequence goes on along the minus strand of NC_090381.1, from coordinate 96,291,223 downwards.
CACCAACCAGGTTTCTTTTCAACAGAAATACTAATTTATTATAAAACAAGACTTAGAGGCAAAGCTTTAACACACAGTTTGAAATATGACAGTAAGTATATACATTCCCTTCCAAATGCCCAACACACACAGGTTAAAGGAAAAATAAAGATGCTTTGGCCAAAGTACTTGTTCATTCTTGAAGAAAAAAGGATAAGATATTTTATGTTCCAAATGACATACAGTCTGGTATCGGAGTACACATAGATGGGTCGCTGGGATCTTTTTAGCAGCAGTTCTTTCAGGAGATGTCAAGAAGAGGTCTTCCAAAAGCTTCTCAGAAGAACTGTGGCATCAGGCATCACAGCTATCACACACTGGATTTTTTGCAGGGTTTCTCAGAGGTGGAGTAAAAAGTGAGCTGAGTGTTTCTTTCAGTAGGCTATAAATCCAACTGACTCAAAACAGTATTGAAAAATGAACCCACTCTTGAGCACCATAAATCTGGACATGCCACTTACCTTGTAAACAACTCCAACAGTCAGAAGGCACCTGTTTACTTAGCTGAAGACATGTGGCATCCAGTAAATGTTTTGAGAATCCTTCCAGTGACCCTTTTTTAAAAAAAAGTCCAGCGTCTATGGAATCACTTCAGGCCTCCAATGAATCCATCTCCACAATTCTAAAACACGAGACCTCAAAACATAATAAACGGAAGTACTTTCATAACAATATCACCTAAAGTTGCTAGATTTACTGCATCCTGTAACTTCTTCCATGGTATCCTCTATAGAATATATGTGCCAACTCAAAAGGCTTAATTTTGTTTGCCCGAAACGGCAGCCCTCACACACGGGCCATGCGCCACCACGATTTTCAGGCGCAGCAGCACATTAAAATACATAGGGTGGCCACCTCCCTCACCCCAATCACATGGCGGGGGCAGCCTCAGCGATGCCAAGAACTGTGTCAGTTGCTTCTGTGAAGGCGCAGGCACCATTTTTAAAGGGCTGCCAGGCACGCCCAGAGACTGCAGAGTTGGACCTCATATCCCACACCCCCACTACACTGCAAATAAATGCCCTGTTCCACCGCCCCCTTCCCCACCAAAAGCACTTAAATTGCAGAGTTGACCCCTTCTCGCCATAACTGCACAAAGTGCAGAGGTCACCCCTCTCACACTCCCCCCCCCCCCCACCCCCCATCCCCACGCTACAAACGCAGACTTGACCCCATTTCCCCCCCCCCCCCCCCCCCCCAACTACATTACAAATGCAAAGCACCCCCCTTCCCCACCTGAGTGGCGCCAGACTTCCCTGGATAGGTATCAAACTGCAGTTAAGATCACAGAGAATTGTATTTAAATACATTAACATTTATTTAAATATTTAAAGTCAGGTCCCGTCACTGAGCAGCAGGGGTTCACAATGGAGCCTTGCCGCCACCGGGAAGATCAGGTCCAGCAATCCCGATGTTGAGCTCCGCGGCGGACCGCTGCCGCTCCGATCTCCCCACCCCCCCCCGCCATGGAGCCTGATGTTAGGGGCTGAAGAAAATTCAGCCCAAAGTGCTTCCTAATAAATAACACAATCAAACACATACTAAAATATCACATGATGTTGCGCATAGATAATGGAAGCCATCCATGTACCTTAGAGCGCGGGGAAGCACTATGATTATGTATGCGTGGAAGTCTGCAGCTGAGAGGTACTGATCCCTCTATTTACAAAGGCACATGAAACATTGACGCATAATTTGCCTGAAAGTTAAAATTTCAAGATTGGACTAGAAAGTCTCAGAAGGGGCAAGCCTCCAGAAGGGAAAACTGATAGAGATATACTTTCAGATGGTATAAATAAATTTTGTGAGACTTCATTTTTTTTCTGCATTGGTTAGAATTGTATTTTTTTTTTTTTAGGAGCATAGAAGAGGTGAACAACAATAAAGAGGGCCACCAAAAGGACTTGGAAAAAAAAAATCAATGGGTGATGGGGAAATGAGAAAGATAGTGAAGTCCAATGTGAGCTTTGAGTGCAAAAATAACAACTTAAATTTATGCAGCACTTTATTGCTTCCTTAGAGTGTCATAAAAAGTATCACTATAGCTATGAATGAAAATTTGCCAAACAAATGCTGGTGACAATTCCAAAACCATGGAATTAATACAAATACAACAGTCATCTGATGAAATACTCCCAGATCTATTAAACCAGTTTGAATTTTTGACCAGAGATGTATACCTAAAACTTACAAAGTGTAAAAGTAAAGGGACTTTGTCCACTTGACTTGTCTGGACGAGTTTTGACAACCCAATATCTATTAATAGCAGTAGATTTCTCCATTTGTGACCAGGATTACCAGGAAAGGTAAACAGCAATGGATACTTAAATTAAAATGTATAAAACTAAAACTCAAATAAAACTATGTAAATAGCATTGAAAATTAGACTGGCCCTCATTTTGCTGCAATAACAAAGGTGAGGCCATCAGTATTCACCATTATTATAGGGTAAATCCAACAGCACTTCCAGCATTCACATTTGCGCATTTAAACACGTAAACCCAGAAGTTGCTGTCAAAGATACTCCGCTCCTCCACAAGGTGTGCTTCTGCAGTCCTCACTAATAGACTGGGCACTGAAATCACTGTAATGATGTGACCTTCAGGTACTTATGCATTAGCTCTGCACTTATCACATTTGAAAAAGTTAGGGCAACGCATTTAGTAGTAAGTGAATTTTTAATTGACAACCTCTCTAGCCCTGCCAAATTAATTTCATAAGTGTGGAGTCATGACCATACGGAATGAGGAAATTGCAGAGATGATTGGAACAAATATTTTGTGTCTGTCTTTACAGTAGAAGACACAAATTATACACCAGAAACAGCCAGTAACCAAGGGACTAATAAGAGTGAGGAACTTAAGGTAATTAATACCAGCAGAGAAAAAAGTATTGGGAGAAACTTAAGGGACAGAACATTTCTAGAGGCATTAATGAAAATTAATAGTTTAAACAAAAAATTTACCAGATTCTATGAGAGAAAGGTTTTTTTTTAAGATCATGGATGAGCGGCTGAGACCTGTTGCTTGTAATTCCTACTCCATGTGGGAGCTTCAGGACACTTCACGTGTCTTGGGGAACCAGGTGTGTAGGAAGCGTCTCCAGCTGCTCGAGTTCGAACTCAGGATTTCCGAGCTTGAGGGGCAGCTAAAGTCACTGTGGAGCATCAGGGACAAGATGATTTTCCTGGATCATGCGTTCCAGAAGGTGGGTACCCCACAGGCAATGAGTTCAGGACAGTAGACGGGCGAGCATCTGGAATAGGAAGAGGCATGATGTCCAGGAGCCTTCAGGGTGTGTGCCATTCTCTAACTGTACTCAGCTTTGGAGATTGCTGGGAGTGATGACACCTTCAAGGAGTACAGTCCAGACCATGGCACCAATGGACAAGGGACTGCACAGGAGGGAGCAGCAAAGAGTAGAAATGCAGTTAGTATAGGAAATTCCAGGAGGACAGACAGGAATTTCTGTAACTGTCATCGCGTGTCCTGCATAGTGCATTGCCTTCCTGACACCAGGGTAAAGAACATCTTTGGAAAAGGTGCAGAACATTCTGCAGAGGGAAGGGAGTGAGCCAGAAATTGTGGTACATGTCGGTGCCAATGACACAGAGAGAGTAAACATTGAGATTCTACAGTCAGATTTTCAGGAGCTAGGGAGAAAATTTAAAAAGTAGGACCTGAAGATGGTAATCGCTGGATTACTCCCAGTGCCAGATGCTAGTGAGAGTAGAAATAGGGAGATAGGGAGGATCATTGGGAAGCCTGAGGCATGGTGCAGGAGGGAAGGCTTCAGGTTTTTGGGACATCGGGACCAGTTCTGGGGCAGATGGCATCTATTTAAAAGGGACGGGTGCACCTCAACAGGACTGGGACCAATGTGCTTGCAGGGAGGTTCACAAGTGTGACTGGGGAGAGTTTAATTTAAATCGGCAAGGGGATGGGCACCAGCATATAGAAGTAGAAAAGAGGAATAAGGTGCATAAAGGAGTAGCAGAGAAAGAAGTAGTACCATATTAGAGCAGACTAAGAAGGATTACGAGGAATTCAAAGACAGGTTTACAATGCATGCATGCAAAAATAGTATGGTGAGTAAGGTTGGTGAGCTACAAGCCATGTGGGAATACGTGTAGTGGCACTAACAGAAAGGTGGCTTAAAAATGGTGAAGACTGCATGCTTATATTCAAGAACACAAAGTGCTCCCTCCCGCCGCTCCTGACTGCTCACTGCTCCCTCCTGCCATTCTCCTCTGCCCTTGACTACTTGCCGCTCGCACCCCACTGCCCGGAGAAACAGTGGGACTGGGGGTGGGAGTGAGCTGTGAGCGGCAAGAGGGAACGGCATGCAGACATGAGTGGCAAAGAGAAGCGGTGATCACAGGAGACAGTGGGATACTACTGGGAGGGATGGAAGCAGCTATAGCAGCTACTGAGGGGCGAGGGGTTTAGGTTCAATTTTTTTTTGTGTCAAATTGAGCAGCGGCGTCTTTATTACTGGTAGCTGTCCGAGACGTCACAGACAGTGACTTTTCAGTCGATGAGGCTGCATTTGCGCATGTGCCACTACTGTGCCACCTAGTGGTTACGTTGTCAGCAAACGTAGCCAGTTCTGAAGTGTGTTCAGAAGAACTACCTTGACCATTATGTTCTCGGTCCAACTAGGAAAGAGGCAATACTGGATTTGGTGCTGGAGAATGAGGTGGGCCAAGTGGACCAAGTGTCTGCAGGGGGGGGGATCACTTGGGTAAGAGTGATCACTGTATCATAAGGCTTAGATTAATAATGGAGAACGTCAAGGAACAATCTAACATAGAACTTCTAAATTGGAAGAGGGCTAACTTCAATGGGATGAGGGGAGAACTAGCCAAGGCAAAATGGAATCAAAGATTGACAGGAAAAACTGCAATGGAACAATGAGTGATCTTTGAAGGAAGAGGTGTTTCAGGTATAGGCTAGGTACATTGCAATAAGAGCGCAAGGTAAGAGAATCAAAGCCAAGGCACCTTGGATGACGATGGAGAATATGATGAAACAAAAAAAAAGAGGGTGTATGATTCATGTCATGTGAATTTTTCAAGTGAGAACCAGGCCAAACACAATAAGTTGAGGGAGGACGTGAAGAGGAAAATAAGACTGGCAATGAGAAAATTTGAGAATAGAATGGCAGTCAACATTAAAGGGAAGCCAAAAATCATCTACTAACATTTTAGTAGTAAGCGCGTGGTGAAAGGTGGGGTGGGGCCTATTAAGGACGAAGAGGGTGATGTATGCTTAGATGCCCAGGGCAAGGCTAGAATACTTAATGAGTACCTGTATCGCGACCAGACGTTGAGCTTTGGTCAGCAGGTAAAGCAGGGTGTAGGGCCATTCCTCGTAATTACATGCTGATCAGTTTAATATCAGTGGTGGGTAAGGTTTTAGAAACAATAATCAGGGGGGGAAAAAAAAATCAATAGGCACTTGGAGAGGTTGGAGAGTTAATTAAGGAGAGCTAGCACTGATTTGTAAAAGGGAGAACGTGCCTGGCTATTCTAATTGATTTTTTTGATGAATTAAGACAGCAGGTTGAAGGGAAAGCAATGGATGTTGTCTATATGGATTTTAAGAAAGCATTTGACAAAGTACCACTTAAAAGGCTGGTTAACAAAACTGAGGCTCATGGAATAGGAGGCACAGTGTCAGTTTAGATAAAAAATTAGTTTGACAGAAAACAGCTTGTCATGGTAAATGGTTGGCTGTCAGACTGGAGGATGGTAGACAGTGGTGTTCCCCAAAGTTCCATTCTAGGACCACTTTTTTTGATATATATATATGATTTGGCTATTATTATTTAGCGAATGCATATCCCCGGAGCCAAGTGATAGCCTCCTCATTTTGCTGGGTTTAAGGTGATTAGTCCACCACTTGGCTATTGGAATACAGAGTAATTTTCAAAATTTGCTCACGATTCGGAAGGCAAAAATCATGTTGACCTTTATTGCAAGGGGTTTGGAGTATAAGAAGCAGCAAGGCAGCACAGTGGTTAGCACCGCAGCCTCACAGCTCCAGCGACCCGGGTTCAATTCTGGGTACTGCCTGTGTGGAGTTTGCAAGTTCTCCCTGTGTCTGCGTGGGTTTCCTCCGGGTGCTCCGGTTTCTTCCCACATGCCAAAAGACTTGCAGGTTGATAGGTTAATTGGCCATTATAAATTGCCCCTAGTATAGGTAGGTGGTAGGGAAATATAGGGACAGGTGGGGACGTGGTAGGAATATGGAATTAGTGTAGGATTAGTATAAATGGGTGGTTGATGGTCGGCACAGACTCGGTGGGCAGAAGGGCCTGTTTCAATGCTGTATCTCTAAACTAAACTAAACTAAATTAAATGGTACAGGGCTTTGGTGAGACCAGGAATACTGTGTACACTTTTGGTTTTCATATTTAAGGAAGGACATATTTACATTGGAGGTAAGTTGGGCCTATACTCTCTGGAGTTCAGAAGAATGAGAGGTAATCTCATTGAAACAGACAAGATTCTGCAGGGGCTTGTCAGGGTAGACACAGAGGTTGTTTCCCCTGACTGGGTAATCTAGAAAACGGGGCACAGCCTCAGGATAAGCGGATGATCATGAAGGGAAACTTCTTCACTCAAAGGGTTATGAATCTTTGGAATTCTCTACCCCAGAGGATTACTATTTAAGACCGATAGATTTTTGGGATCTCAGGGAATCAAGCGATACGGGGAGCAAGCAGGAAAATGGCGTTCAGGCAGAAAATCAGCCATGATCGTATTGAATGGCAGAGCAAGCTTGAGGGGCCATGATCTACTCCTGCTCCTAATTCTTATGTTCTTGAGTCTCATTCCTTAAGAAAATGAATGTTGCAGATATCTGCGTGACTAATTCTGGTCTCCTCTGCATCCCTGATTTTAATCTTCCACCATTGGTGGCTGCACCTTCAGTTGCCTTGGCCCCAAGTTCTCAAATACCCTCCCTACACCTCACAGTCTTGTTTTCCTCCTTTAAGACCCTCCTTAAAATTTATCTCTTTGACCAAGCTTTGGTCATCTGACCTAATATCTCCTTTTGTGGCTTGGTGTCATACTTTGTTTTATAATGCTCCTGTGAGGTGCCTTGGGAAGTTATATTTATGTAGCACCTTTAATATATTAAGTTGTTTTAAAAAATCTTCACTTTTGCTGTCTCTTTTTATCTCTCTCCCTTATTCTCATCTGTGTTTCCCAATCTTAATTTCCTGTACACAAGTTAGAGGTAATTTACATTTCCTGGGTTTTTTTTCCACTTCATGGTTTCGCAGTCTGCATGTCTCAGTGATGGTTGAACAGCATCATTGTTGCTTGTCTTGTTCACAAATACCACAGATCTCCAGGAGATGACAACACACTGAAACAGATGCAAGAGTAGTGCAAATCCCTGCTGACAAGCCCATGAAAATTCTCTAGGTAACTGCATGCAAGGTGAACAGCAAAAGCTGTTTCTTTGCCACTAAGAGCAAAATCCAGTAGACTGTTTTCAAAAAGTAACCAAAATTGGTCAGCTATGAATGTCTTTGCATTTAATTTGTAATGTCACCTGTATCTTTTGGTCATCCACAGCAACATTCAACAGTATACTCATCAATTTCAAAGTGATCAATGGATTTGTGAAGCACAGCTTCAAAACAAAGAACTTACAATTCAGTATGTAACTAGCAATCTAAGTGGCCACATGGATGGTCATTTTTCTGAAGGTAGCATTGAATATGGGTCAGTAATATGTCCCAATAAAGTCCTTAATTTGGGTTGATTACTCCCAGAGAATACCTAAAGTGGGATAAGTATCCTTCCCCAGCAATGAGACACCCAATGGGCATGAAGAAAACATTGGAACACAACTAAGTAGAGTGCAGCTTGATGTATTACCAAATCACAAATCAACACTTTAGAAATTATTTACATGCAAATAGTTCCCTGATCTACACATTGGTCTCCAATGCATAGCCACAAAATATGTAACCCACTTTCCCCAACGATGCTGGCTGTAACTTAATTACCAAGTGCACATATATTTTCCCAGAATTCCTGCACATTAAGATCGATAGTTTCAGATATAAAACAGCTGCATTTCTTCAATGAACAATAAATTCATACCTGAACATTTATTGTAACTCTGCACTGTATAATGAGTAAGCATATGTATAAATTTTAACCTAGACGTGGTCTATTTTCCTTTCAGGTCATTCTAGTCATAAAGAGCTAGGTATAAATTACAACTCTCACTTCACTAGCAAACAAAGCACTGGGGTTCATTTCCAGAGGGATACAATTGAAATGCAAAGAAGTTATGTTAAACTTTCATAGAAACTTTGTTAAACCACACTTGGAATACGGTGAATAGCTCTGGCCCCTATGTTATAAAAAGAATATAGAGGCACTGTAGAAGGTGCCAGGAAGATTGACTAGAATGACACAAGAACTGAGGTTATATCCATAAGCAAAGACTGAAAAGGCTGGGGATCTTTTCTTTAGACAAGAGAAGAGTGAGGGGTGACCTGATAGATGTCTTCAAGATTATGAAAGGGTCCAAGAAGGCAGAAGGAGAAGTTATTTCCACTTGAGGGCGAGATCAGAACTATGGGCCACAATTGTAAGATACTCACTAATTCAAATGGGGAATTTAGGCGAAATTTCTTCACCCAGAAAGTGGCTAAAATCTGGTAGTCACTACCAGAGGGAGCAGTTGAGGAGAATAGCACAGATGCATTCAAGGGGAAGATAGGCCAAGTACATGAGGGGGGAAAAGGAATAGAAGGATATGATGATGGAGTCAGATGGGAGGTGGGGGAGGCTTGTGTGGAGCATAAACACCAGGCATGGACCTGCTGCCCCAAACAGCCTATTCCTGTGCTGTAGATACTTTGTAATACTAGATTATGCCAGAAAGGTTTGGGGGGAGGCGGACAGAGAGAAAGTAAAGCAAATGTGCTTTGGCAATTAAAATTCCAAAAATATAGTTGTGAAATACAATAGTCACCAGCACAAAAACCCTGTTCTAAAAACACAAACTATACATAAGATGTATGGATTGCCATGTAGTTAACTACCTGTCTTTTAGAAACTTCTTTGATTTCTTCAACATCCACAAGTCCAAGGTAGATATTCTAGAGATTAATGAAGAATGGTGTCAACAGAAATGACAAAGTCACAAAAGATATTTACACATTTTAATACAAGCCGTGTGCACGAACAAAACAAGCTAGTACACCACAAGTAACTTTACAAAAATAATGCATTTATCATACATAAATACCTGGGGTTTGCAGACTTCTTTACTTTCTTCCTCAAGATCTACAAGTCCAAGAAAGATATTTTGGAGTTTAATGAGGAATGGGTCAGGGTAAACTGTCCAATCTTCCCATGCTCTAAAGCAACCCATCACTCTTTGCTGTAAAATAAATTTGAATACTTCAACATTTTACTATCAAGTTAGAATATCTAATAGACTTTGTCAGCTACCTTAACAAAATACTAATTAAAAAGGATAAAGTTTATACTTGTAAAATTGTCAGTCTTTCTGTAACCTGCAAACTTTTTCAATAATATTTCCCAAAACCTGGCTACCCGACTAGACCCGACTACATGTTTTGGGTTCGGGTCGGGTTGAAATTCCGAGTCCAGCATCCGGGCTCGGGCTGGACACTGCTTCCGGGAAGTCACGGGATCAGGCTTACCCATGACTCCCCACAACTCCAGCTGCAGGAATAGCCTGCTGCCGGAACAGATGAAGGAGATTCGTGTCGGGTCGGGTTCAGATTGGCTATGGTTGGGTCGGGTTTTAATTTTATACCCGAGCCAGGCTTTACCATTTCATGCATTTAATGCTCCCCTACTTGTATTTATTTTTTCTCTTACCATTCAAAAAGATTTGTATTTCCGCTTTTCTTTCTATTTATATTTACTCAATACTTGAGTTTTCTTGTTCACTTTCTATCTGCAGCCTTGTCCTCTTCATTCTAATTTGCTGCATCTGGACATTTCTCTCCCCCCCCCCCCAAGCAAACATCCGAGATTAAGCAAGTCTGTTCGCAACCTTGTGTCATATTTGACCCCGAGATGAGCTTCTGACCTCATTCATTCCATCGCTAAGACCGCCTATTTCCACCTCTAACATTGCCCGACTTAGCTCTGTCTCAGCTCATCTGGTGAAATCCTCATTCATGCCTTTGTTACCTCTGGATTTGACTACTCCAATGCACTCTTGGCTGATTTCCCACATTCTACTTTTAGCAAACCTGAGATCAGCCAAAACTCTGCTGCCCATGTCTTAACTCACACCAAGTCCCATTCACCTATCACCACTGTGCTCGTTGACCTACAATGACTCCCAGTCAAGTAACGCCTTGATTTAAAAATTCTCATCCTTGTTTTCAAATCCCCCTACGGCCTCGCTGCTTTCCATCTCTATAATTTCTTTCAGTCCCACAACCCTCTGAAATACCTGCGCTCCTCTAGTTCTGGCTTCTTGTGCATTCCCAATTTCAATCGCTCCACCGTTGGTGGCCCTAAGCTCTGGAATACCCTTGCAACATCTCTCCGCCTCTCTAACTCACTTTGCTCTTTTAAGACACTGCTTAAAAAAAATTACCTCTTTGACCAAGCTTTTGGTCATACGAGCATACAAATTAGGAGGTGGTCACTCAGCCCCTCGAGCCTGCTCCAACATTCAACAGCATAGCTGATCTGATTGTAACATTCCTGCCTAACCCCAATAACCTTTCACTCCCTTGCTCACCAAGAATCTATCTCTGTCTTAAAAATATTCAAAGACACTGCTTCCCCCACCTTTTGAGGAAGAGAATTCCAAAGACTCATGACCCTCAGAGAAAAATTTCTCCTCATCTCTGCCTTAAATGAGCGATCCCTTATTTTTAAATAGTGACCCCTAGTTCTAGATTCTCCCACAAGAGGAAACATCCTTTCCACATCCACCCTGTCAAGACCCCTCAGGATCTTGTGTGTCAATCAAGTTGCCTCTTAATCTTCTAAAATCCAGCAGATACAAGCCTAGCCTGTCCAACCTTTCCTCATAAGACAACCCGTCCATTCCAGGTATTAAGTCTATTAAACCTTCTCTGAACTGCTTCCAACACATTTACATCCTTCCTTAAATAAGGAGACCAATATTGTACACAGTACTCCTGATGTAGTCTCACTAATGCCCTGTATAACTGAAGCATAACCTCCCTACTTTTGTACTCAATTATTAGCTTTCCTAATTACGTGCAGTACCTGTGTATGAACGTTTTGCAATTCATGCACTAGAACACTCAGATCCCTCTGCATCTCGCAGCTCTGCAATCTCTCACTATTTAGATAATATGCTTTTTTATTCTTCTTGCCAAAATGGGCAATTTCACATTTTCCTACATTATACTCCATTTGCCAGATCTTTGCCCACTCACTTAACCTATATATGTCCCTTTTAGCCTCATGTCCTCTCCACAACTTACTTTTTTACTTATCTTTGTCATCAGCAAATTTAGTGATGATACCTTCAGTCCCTTCATCAATTTATACAAATTGTAAAAAACTGAGGTCCCAGCACTGATTCCTGTGGCACAACACTCGTTACAACTTGCCAAACAGAAAATGACCCATTTATGCCTACTCTCCTGTTTCCTGTTAGCTAGCCAATCTTCTATCCATGCCAATATGTTAACCCCTATACCATAAGCTTTTATTTTCCGCAACAACCTTTGATGTGCCACCTTATCAAATGCCTTCTGGAAATCCAAGTATAGTACACCCACTGGTTCCCGTTTATCCACAGCACATGTTACTTCTTCAAAGAACTCCAATAACTTGGTTAAACAAGATTTCCCTTTCATAAAACCATGTTGACTCTGCCTGATTACCTTGAATTTTTCTAAGCGCCCTGCTATAACGTCTGTAATAATAGCTAACATTTCTCAATGACAGACGTTAAACTAACTAGCTTGTAGTTCCCGGCTTTCTGTCTCCTTTCCTTTTGAATAAAGGAGTTTCATTGGCTATTTTCCAATCTCAAGGAGCGTTCCCCGAATCTAAGGAATTTTGGAAAATTAAAACCAACTATCTCATTAACCACTGCTTTTAAGACTCTCGGATGAAGTCCATCTGGACCCAGGGACCTGTCAGCCCACAGCTCTGATAATTTGTTCAGTACCACTTCCCTGGTAATTGTAATTTTGAGTTCCTCCCTCCCTTCCATTTCCTAATTTACAGCTATTTCTGGGATGTTACTTGCATCCTCTATGGTTAAGACTGATGCAAAACACCTGTTCAATTCATCCACCATCTCCTTGTTTTCCATTAATTCCCCAGACTCACTTTCTGTAGGAGCAATGCTCATTTTGTTAACTCCTTTCTTCTTAAAATATCTATAGAAACTCTTAGTATGTTATATTTTTAGCTACTTTCTCTCATACTCTAATTTTTCCCTCATCAGTCTTTTAGTCATTCTTTGCAGTTTTTTTATATTCTGTCCAATCTTCTGGCCTGTCACTCATCTTTGTGCAATTGCGTGCCTTTTAAGTTTGATACTATCTTCAACTTTTTTTTTTTTAGTTAACCACGGATGCTGGGTCCCCCCCCTTGGAATTTTTCTTGGTTGGAATGTATCTATTCTGTGTATTCTGAAATATCCCCTTAAATGTCTGCCACTGCATCTCTAATGACCTAACCCTTAACCTAACTCACCAGTTCACTTTAGCTAGCTCTGCTTTCATGCCTTCATAATTGTCCTTATTTAAGTTTAAAATACTAGCCTTAGACACACTCTTCTCTCCCTCAAACTGAATGTAAAACTCAATCATATGATCGCTGCTGCCTAGGGGCGCCATCACTGTGAGGTCATTAATTAATCCCATCTTGTCGCACAGTACCAGGTCTAGTGTAGTTTGCTCTCTGGTTGGCTGCAGAATGTGCTGCTCTAAGAAACTACCCCGAAAACATTTTATGAACTCATCTAGGCTACCACTGCCCATCTGACTTTTTCAATCTACATGTAGATTAAAATCGCTCACGATTGTCGTCGTACCTTCCTGACAAGCACCCATTATCTCTTCCTTTATACCCTGTTCTATTACATGGTTACTGTTAGGGGGCTTATACACCACTCCCACAAGTGACTTCTTGCATTTATCATTTCTCATCTCGACCCAAACCATTTCTACATCCTGATTTCTTGAACTTAAATCATCCCTCTGTATTGTGTTAATACCATTAATTAACAGAGCCACCCTTCCACTTTTTCCTAGCTTCCTGTCCTTCCTAAATGTCATGTAATCTTGAATATTCAGGTCCCAATCTTTGTCATCATGCAGCCATGTCTCTGTAATGACTATCAGATCGTACTTATTTATTTCTACTTGCGCTATTAGTTCATCTGTTTTGTTTCGAATGCTGCATGCATTCAGATAGAGTCTTTAGTTTTGTCCTTTTATTATTGTAACCTCTAGCCTTGTCTGATTTACTCTTAGATTTGTACTCTCTGTCCCTTGCTATCACAATCCAATTTATTTTTTTGCATATTTAATACCCTTCTCTTGCCTTGTCTCTACTTTGATTTACCACATCTTCACAAATTTGATCCCTTGCTCCCACTATTTAGTTTAAAACCCTCTCCACTTCGCTAGTTATTTGGCTCGCTAGAACACTGGCACCAGCATGGTTCAGGTGTAGACCGTCCCAATGGCACAGCCCCCACTTTTCCCAGTACTGGTGCCCCACGAACTGGAACCCACTTCTACCACCGCAGTCTTTGGGCCATGCATTCATTTCTCTAATCTTATTTTCCCTACTCCAATTTGCACATGGCTCAGCTAATGATCCAGATATTACCACCTTTGAGGTCCTACTTCTTAATTTGGTGCCTAACTCCTCACACTGACTATGCAGAACCTCTTTCCTTGTCCTGCCTATTTCATTGGTACCTACATGGACCACGACGACTGGATCCTCCCCCTCCCACTGTAAGTTCCTCTCCAGCCCTGAGCAGATGTCCTGAAACCTGGCAGGCAACACAGCCTTCTGGACTCTTGCTCTTTGCTGCAGAGAACAGTGTCAATCCCCCTCACTATTCTGTCCCCTACTACCACTACTTTCCCTTTTGCTCCCCCCTGTTGAATGGCTTCCTGTACCAAGGTGCCATGGTCAATATGCTTATCAACACTACAGCCCTCGCTCTTGTCCATACAAGCGGCAAGAACCTTGAACCTGTTGCTCAATTTCAAGGGCTGAGGCTCCTCCACTCCCACCTTCTCGATCCCCTTACTTGCCTGACTCGCAGTCCCACCCTCCTGTCCCTAACCACTGACCAAAACCCCTATCCTAAGGGGTATGACTGCCTTCTGGAACAAAGTGCCCAAGTAACGTTCCCCCTCCCTGCTGCATCGCAGTGTCTGCAGCTCAGTCTCCATGACTCCGAGCCAAAGCTCCGCAAGCCGCAGACACTTACTACAGATGTGGTTGCCATAAATTGCCGTGGCATCCAGGAGCACCCACATATTGCAGCAATGACACATCAACTGCCCTGCCATCTATATTGTGTTAATTAAATTTAATTTATTTTTCTTCATTTATAGTGCCCCTCCTTACCAAACTCCCTTCTTCACACTCTGTGCACTCCAGCAGCACTGAGAGTCCCCTGAATTTATACTCTCTGAAAACAATGATGTGCCAGCTTTGCTAAAGCTCAGAAACCAGTTTAAGCTAGCTACCTAATTTACTAGCTAGAACTACTCAGAGCTTGTATACCCGGTTAAACTCTAAGAAACCTAACTTCCCTCTTAACTTAAACAGTAATTCTAGTTAATTGCTAAATATAAATAGAACAAAAACTAGACTTGAGAGATTAACCCTTAAAACCCCGTCACTTACCAAACTCCCTTTTTCACACGCTGTATACTCTAGCAGCACTCACTGCAGACCTTCATCTGACCTAATATCTCCTTATGTGGCTTGGTGTCACTTTTGCTTAACAATGCGGGGAGGCGGTGGCGTAATGGTAATGTCACTGGACTAGTAATCCGAGGCCCAGGCTAGAGTTGAGGACATGGGTTCGAATCCCACCATTGTAGATGGTGAAATTTGAATTCAATTAATAAATTTGGAATTAAAAAGCTAGTCTAATCGTGACATGAAACCATTGTCGATTGTTGTGAAAACCTCTCTGGTTCACTAATGTCCTTTAGGGAAGGAAATCTGCTGTTCTTACCTGGTCTGGCTTACATACGACTCCAGACCCACAGCAATGTGGTTGACTCTTAAGCGCCCTCTGAAGTGGCTGAACAAGCCACTCAGTTCTAGGACAATTTGGCATGGGTAATGAATGCTGACCTAGTCAGCGACGCCCACATCCCACGAACAAATAAAAAAAATGCTCCTGTGAAGCACCTTGGGATGTTTTATTAAGTTAAAATCATTACATAAATATAAGCAGTTCTTTTTGTGGAATTTTTCTCTCTCCATTCAGTGTCAGCTTGCTTCTTTATTTTATTTCTCTGCCCTCCCCACTGAAATGCTAATTTTCTCTTATTTACAAGTAAAATATGCAATTCAGCTTTGGCTTATTCCTAAAGTCTTCAGAAGGTCCTGATGATCATTTATTTCCCCAAGTTGAACTCATTTGGTGGGATATAGTTTTGCAAGCACTGGTCTCTCTACATCCTCATTCAAGTAGCCTTTATTCATGATTAAGCCTAGACAGGAATGGTCAGAAACAACAGTAGCCCAGTTAAGGTAATAATTGAGCCATATTCTTCCATCACCCTACATTCACACACACTTACCTTCCTGAATAGGTCACTGATTTTCAAGCAGAAGTGGGAACCATGGCTAATTTTCCCTCGCTAACCCAAGGGTGCTGAGGCATACTGTAGGACCCCCACTGCAGACCTGGTTGAGGCCATCTAATTTAGCATTGGCCAGAATCAAATCCAGAACTTTCTAGGTCTGTATCGTTGCTAATCAATGGATAAACTTGTTCAGCCATCTGGGAAGACTTTACGACTCTAGATTATATTGTTTAGCTTCATGCTCTTGGATTCAAGCTCGTGAACATAACAGGAAGTGACGGATGTCGACAAAAATAGCATGGCTAGCTGAACAGTGGCCTTCATATAATTTAACAGCTTCTGGCAGATCCTCAAGAATTAATTCTATAAAATATGCAATTATTAAATGGGCTTGAATAAGCAATCTTAGAATTTTATATGAAATAAATCAAGGCCAAATTGATTAAAAAGTTTTAACTTCCTAATAAAAGTCAAGTTGAAAGGTTTAATATACAGCATTACTAACAGTTAAACTACACACACAATTAACTGTTGAGAAATATGGTAAGCAAAAGATTCAAAAGGACGACCAGGGCAGCAACTTTGACCAATTTGGCAGCTTAAGTATATTATGTAACCTGATCATACGTGACGTTTCAAAATGACTATGATCAATAAAAGCAAATAGTTTAGAGAAATCATTACCTTGAAATTCTCAGACTGTAAGTGACCTTGTATTGACTTGTAGGTTGCATTAAGATTTGCAAATATCTGGCACAACTTAGATTCAAAACTGCAAGAGAAACATAAATAGTGACTTGTGCCAAAACAAACCAAACATTCATGAAATATTAGAATCATATTTGCTAACTTTTGCCCATGTTTAATATGAAATTTTACACTATTTGTACAACAACTTGTATTTGTACAGCACCTTTAATGCAGCAAAACATCCCAAAGCACTTTAAAGGACTGTTATGAAGCAAAAGTTGACACTGAGCCACATAAGGTGGTATTCGGACAAATGGCCAAAAGCTTGGTCAAAGAGGTCGGTTTTAAGGAGCATCCTGAAGAAGAGAGGTAGAGGGGCGGAGAGGCCTAGGGAGGAAATTCCAAAGCTTAGGAGCCATGCAGCTAAAGACATGGCCACCAATGGTGATGCATTTAAACTAATGGATGCTCAAGAGACCAGAACTAGATGAGTGTAGATATCTTAGAGGGTTGTGGGGCAGGAGGAGATTACAGAGATAGGGAGGAGCGAGGCCATGGAGGGACTTGAAAATAAGCATGATAATTCTGAAATTGAGGCATTGCTTGACTAGGAGCCAATATAGGTCAGTGAGCACAGGGGTGATAGATGAATGAGGACATTGATTGCAGAGTTTTGGATGACCTCAAAATGGCAGAGGATAGAATATGGGAGGCAGGCCAGGAGGGCATTGGAAGAGACAAATTTAAAGGTAACAAAGACATGAATGAGGGTTTCAAATAAGTTGAGGCAGGGGCAGAATTGAGCAACATCAGAGGTAGAAATAGCCAGCTTTAGTGATGGCACAGAAATGTAGCTGAAAGCTCATCTTGGAGTCAAATATGACACCAAGGTTGCAAACAGTCTGGTTCAGTCTCAGACAGTTGTCAGGGAGAGGGATGGAGTGGGTAGATAAAGGAACAAAGTTTGGAGCAGGGACTGAAGACCATGGCATCGGTCTTCCCAATGTTAGTAGGGACCAATTTCTGCTCATCCAATAATGGATGTCGGACAAGCAGTTTAATAATATGCAAAAGTGGAGGAGTCGAGAGGTGGTGTTGAGGTAGAGCTGGGTTTTGTCAAAACTAACTGTTTTCGGATGATGTCGCCCAAGGCCGCATGTAGATAAGAAATATGAGGGGGCCAAGGATAGATATATTTTAGCTACTGTGTTAAAGATTTGTTTTTGCACAAGTAGTGTCCTTGCCCTTGAGAAAAATGTTTTATGTAATTACAAGTGAAATGTGAAACAATTTGGGGTGCTCTATTTTTGATTAGTTCGAAATTCTCACAGAATTTCTGCCCGTGCTATTTTGACAGAATAATTGTGTTGAAAAGTGCATACATCAACTTTGCAAACATATTGAACGTTGCACTAAAAATTGTGCACAAAGGAAATTAAACCTATAAAATGAATAAATGCAGGCCCAATCATTAAACTGCATGAACAAAATGTTATGTTTAAATCAACACCATAATATATGTACCTACCTGAAGAAAATGGATCAGTCTGAACAATGTTGTTTGTGAAGTTTCAATTTTTTGTGCTACTGCAGGCAAGTTATAAATCACATCTTTCCCCAATCCAGTGAAAGCGGACCAGTTACATATGCCGTTATACACTCTTCCTTTAAGAACAGGCTTAAAACCCATCTCTTCAGCCAATCCTTCCTAATTGGTCAGCCTTCCTAATTGTTCAGTCTTTGGCTGAACATTGATGATCTTGCTCATGTTTTTGTGAAGTACTTTAGAATCTTTTTCTATATTAAGCACATTATACAACTGCAAATTGTTACATTTGTTACCTTGACAAATCCACACCAAACTTAATTGGAAATTTTCAGCATTTGATTTCTTTGGTTTCAATGAGCTGAAAACTGTCTGTACATGACAATTATATACTCCAAAACAGCTTATCCCTTAAAATGTTGGATTTTGACAATTTTGCAGAACTATAGGTGAAACTGTCCAGCGAAGCTTCCATAGAAGCAATTTCAAAATCAGTTCTTTGCCATAAATTGGGTTCATCACAACATTGACAGCTTTGGATATTCAACACCACCCTCACAGGCCCCTCATTACAGAAGCCACATCATACATCTTAAATGTATCACCAAATTTTGTGCTAGACCATGTTTGTATGCCTGTGAAAAGGCCTGCTGTCGATACTCAAATGTCAGCTGAACTGCAAGTTTGACTGCTGCATTAAACTTTCTGCAAGATAAATACAAGATACCATCACATCTATCCAATAGATGAACCTGGCCTAACAATGCACAAATGCTGAAAATGCTGAGTATTGGCAGACTCATGTTCTGGATAATTAGTTTACCCTACAAAGTTGAAAAAACCTTTCTGAATAAGACTAAAGGACAATACTGATGGAAGCCCAGAAAGATTGTGCAACTGGTGTGCTACCAATTTCTTCACATACAGATTACCAGAAAATACTCGCATATGGAACTCACTCCCTCAATCTTCTTGCCTACCACCTCCTTCCCCCATTTCAAAGGCCTTCTAAAAACCCTCTTTGTGAATTATACTTTTGGCAACACCTCCTTCTGTCTCTTTTCCTCCTTCTTGACAGCTACTTTTTTTCCACTGCTCCAAAAAGCTCTTGAACATCTTCTGTATGGTAGTAGTACTATAGAAATGCAAGGTGCTACTGCAGTACTTTGAATAGGGCATGTCATAACATACCCAGGAAGCAGCTTCCCATTTAATTATTCACAAAGACACTAAAATAGATAATTGGATGAAATCTTAAATTGAGTAAGCATGAATACTTACAATTTTCTGTAGTACGAGGCATTTGCAACTTTAGCAGAAGAATTGTACAATACATCGGACACCAAATAAAGCCTAGCAATCTGGAATAAAAAAAGTGATTTTAAAAATAAAATGATTGGTTTGGTTTTAAATATATTGTTGTGGCACAAAACCTGATGAAAGTGCTAACAGATAATAATGCAGCCCTTCAATTCTCTTAAGCTGTCAAAAAGAAACACCTTGAGGACACAGACTTAACACTGTCTTACCTAACTAGCATCTCGAACAGTTTAAACCATACTCCAATAGTTAATTCATGCAGTAGGCAATCTACCTTATGGATTGTATTCACTAGTTTAATCACTTCAGATGAAGTTAATACCAAACTGACCTTGCAAACAAGCAAGACTCTAGATAATTTTGGCTCTTAAATAAGAACGTTACTGACTTGTCCAAAACCATAACTTTGGAGGTCAACTGTATATCATGAAGCAGCTGCTCTTTTATCCACAAATTTCTAACCCTTATTTAGAAGCCAAGTAAATTGGTATCAAGCCATATACAAAAAGTGTCCAAGTATAATGCAAATGAATGAGCCAGTGATAAGAATTTATAGGTAGTACTGCAAAAACTCTGCACCCTGGCAGCCAAAAATATTGGGTATATTACAAGTGTATTTTTCAAAAGGATTTCAGGATGATGTCATATCTACTACAGTTAGATAGAACAAACCTTTTTAGGTAATGGAGTCTTCAATATGGACAAAGATTCGGCAATACATTCCACAATTTCTTCAGCAGCTTCAGCATGATTCAGGCAGAACACCATAGCATCACCAATGTCATTTTTGCGTGGGGTCAGTCCCCGCAAGAGCTCCTCCAATTTATCCCTTTGACTAAAATGAAATCGAAAATATTTTACACAATTATAATAAAAGATAATCTTCTATATAACTCCTTATAATTAGGAAGCTTGAAGTACAATTTTGAACAAAATTTGTGTCAAGTTTTTTGATAACTGTCAATTGTCAGAAAACAATCGTTATTTTTGGTTCATTGGAAGTGAAATAATATTTTCCAATGGTCAATAATAACAGATTTATTATAACACATTAAAAATGCACCTTTGAACTAAGCAACTGTTTCAGCATTCCAGGGAAATACATTTCATACATCATTTCAAGGTGCTGTTTCTTTTCAAGCCACCAGATGTCAACTTGATATAATGACAGGCAACAGCAACTCATTTGGGATTCCCATTCTAATCTTGGTACAGTGTACTCTTAATTCAGCTGCTTAATTAAAGTTACCTGGCAGTTCAATTTTTAATACTAAATTATCATTTTGCTGCATTATTTTTGCTTAATTCAAATGAATGGATAATTAATATTTTAAGCACAAGAAGTGACTGAATCATAAGGAGTACACAGCATTCACTAAACTAAATCATGCAAAAAAAAACTTTTACCCATTGACTGACTGATTTCCCAATTCATTAGTGACAGATTGAGGAGTGCTGGGAAGTGTTTCCATCAAATGAGGGGAAGGCAGATTTGTGCAAAGGCTTGGAAATGGGGAGAATCCGAGTGCAAAGGCAGTGAGGATCTCGTGGAAATGAGTGTCAGTTCAAGGATGAAGTTTAGAAGGCAGTTAAATAAGCATGATGGCAGGGGCATCCTGACAGAATCCACACTTTCGCAGTGGCTGGGTATGAGCTAACACTATTAAGCAAAATATTGTAGGTGCTGGAAAATAAAAATAGAAAATGCTGGAAACACTCAGCAGATCAGGCAGCATCTGTGGAGAGAGAAACAGAGTTACGATTTCAGGTCGATAACAACTTCCAGTTCTGATGAAAGGCTAAGAGCTTTAACAGCTTATAGGAAGTGGAGTGGTGGGGGGGGGTCGGGGGGTGGTGGTGGCAGTACGGGAAAGAATAAAGGGGAAGATTTGAGATAAGGTGCAGGGCACGAATTAATAAATGACAAAGGCGACAATGGTGCATGTCAAATGGGGGTGGTAATGGACAAAAAGGAAGATATGGGTTTCCAAGAGTTCATTACCACCCCCTTTTGCCTTGCACTATCACCCCTTTTGTCATTTAATCATTCCTGCCCTGCACCCTATTATAGACCTTTCCTTTTGTTTTTACCTCACTTCCCCTATCTTTCCACTGGCTCTGTAACTTGCTTATAAACTGTTAAATCTCCAAGTGCTTCTGACAGATCATCGACCCAAAGCATTGACTCAGTTTCCCTCTGCACAGATGCTGCCTGTCCTGCTGAGTTTCTACAGGATTTTCTGTTTTTATTTCATCTTCAAGATGAGCAGTAACTGGGTAGAGTGACATGGAGATGAAGAACAGAGTACAGGACATGGCCAGGGCACACCTAATACCAAAACAAAGAAAGGATGAAGTGAAAGAGCTCAGTGGGAGAACAGCAGGAGTTAGGCTGGAATATTCAAGGCAAGCCTGTGTGCCAGTGAGGTAGCAGAACTGGAATAATGCCTAGTGTGGAAGATAACCTGGGAACTATCTGATAATGAACTGCAATAATCTGATTGGTTCATTGTGTGAAAAGTTAGCATAGGCCAATATAAAAATGTCATACTGACATGCATTAAATGTTTGATAAACTGTAAAAACACAAGAAACATGCAGCACAGAACTAGTATGCAAGGACTTGAGTAAAATCTTGACTACAGTCACTTATCCCTATATTGAAGACATTGCTATGATTCAATCAGGAGTTGCTATATTCTCTCATGCTCAATTTCCTTAACTTCTAGGGAACTTTAGCAGCTGTTTTACAATATGGTAAGTCAACCATAAAATTTTTTCATAACACTAGTAAATAGAGCAGAGACACTTGTATAACTTACTCTTCTTTCAGCTGCCCCTTCTTCACATTCTCTTCTACACGTGACTCTGTTTCTTCTAATATTTCTTGTAAGTATGGATTTAGAGGTGGCGGTCGCCAAAATGACCCATTCTTGAACATGCGGAAATCCACAGTTCGCCACTTGGTTGGTGAATCTCCCTGTTAAACAAGTAACAATTAGACAGATCAGTATTGCGGAATCTTTATTTGTAAATATTTAGTATTTCAGAAGTATTAAGCTAACATACCTGTAGTATTGAATACAATTTCCATCTGTAATAAACATGGGCTGGGCTTTGATTCTCGAAAAGGAATCTGGAAAAAATACAATATTATTTCTTACAAACTTCTGCATGCTAAAGTTGCTTAAAATTTCTTTTTTTTTAAACTATGATTTTTGCTAAGCAAATGATAAGTAATTCAATGATATTGAATTAAATAAAAACCTGAACATGGGGTTGTTAATTTCTCTGTTCATAATCATGGCTTCGAACATAGGTCCCTCACGCACCACAAATTCGATCATCCGATGAATAACACACAGCAAGTTCCTAAACAAAACAAAATCAAGATAATCCATTCACAAAGAGAACACCATCTTAACAAGCTAAAGAACGAATCTATATAATAAATGATTTTCAAAAACACAACAGGCAGGTACTTTTCATCGCCAAGCTTAGTAATCTAAGCAGCATTTTAAATCGGTTTTGGTGACCAACCCGGAAGCAAAAGGCTAGATTCTGTTCAATACATAAACCCAACATTTTCATTTGCAATGCCAAAATTTATCTGGTCCACATTTTGTTCTCGAAAAATAGTTCTGAACTATAGTGTGCCCAAGTAACACCCATAGCTCACGCGAAAACACTTTATTGGTCCTATCAGTGAAGCTAACTATACTATTTTTTTTTAAATCAAGCAGTTCTCTAGTCAATAAATGTG
Source organism: Heterodontus francisci (assembly GCF_036365525.1). NCBI lineage: Eukaryota > Metazoa > Chordata > Chondrichthyes > Heterodontiformes > Heterodontidae > Heterodontus > Heterodontus francisci. The sequence continues at coordinate 96,268,055 of NC_090381.1, read as the reverse complement.
AAAAGGGAAGTTATTTTTAAATATACTTCAATTAATGGTGTCTTAAATGAAGGGTTTTAATACCAACAGGCATCCAAATTTCTAGAACATACTGTAGAAAAGTGGACAGGACGATGTTTCACACATGCTACAGTTAAATTATAACAGTTTGTATGCATTACTTTCCAGGCTTTGATGGCTAGTAAAAGATGCAACTGATTAAAAACAAAACACATAAAAAGCATGGTAATGCTCCTACAAAGGCAAGGTTTAAACCTGTAACCAGGTTTTGAAACCAGAGTGAACTGTTTATAGCGTCTCTAATAAATGCCATTTGTAGAATCTAAGTTTAAAAAAGCACATTGTTAACAATCGCCTGGTTCATGGTTTGTATCATTTTTCTAAAGATCATTTTTAATTTGGAAATTGATTTTTTTTTAATGCACGACAAATGAAAACACCCATTTTGAGAAGCTGGTAAACAAACCTCGAGCGATTACAAATCAAAGGGTATCCCATGTTTATTTAGTAAGTTCATATTGAGAAGTATATAAACAACGGGAGTCCCTCTTGTTGAAGGAGACTGTGTCTGCAGCTACCTCATTCAGGGGTTTAAAGTTGGAAATAAGTAGTTTAAATTGCTATCAGGGACATCCCAGATGTACCACGTCGCCATGGAGATAAAAGACACGGGGGGAGCCTGTTGATTTTTTTGATCTGTGTGCTTGCTGACACAGTCAGTTGCTTTTGGAAAAGCAGCTGTCTTTTGGAAGTCATTTGGACTCAAGAGCAAAGAGGCCATCAGGAACCAGGGATGTTTCTGTTTTGAGGCAGCCCTTGCTCAAGCTGAGAAATCTAGTGTGAGGTGTTGCAGGATTTGCCTAGCCGAAGCTAGATCCCCAGAAAATCTCAAACCTTGGAAGACAGCTGAGAAATTACGGAAATCGAAGTGAATTCTCAAGAGCTGTGGTACACTTTTGATGGGTCCCAGGAGAAGTGAACAAACCAAGATCCAGTAACATTTTGGAGAATTATTGCGGTGGAAGTAACAGTCAAACAGGAGCGTCTGTTGAGATTTAGGGTTTAACGCATATAACTTCATGTTCTGTAAAGATTTTATGTTTAAAATATAATTGTTTCCAAATTGTAGTGTTTGGTAGTGTTTTGTTTAACTCTTATAAAGTTTTTTTGTTTAAAATGTGAAATCTTAAAATGTGAAATCATAATTTTTTCTGTAATAACTAGGAACTTGAGTTTCTCTTTTTAAAAGAGAACGGTCCCTAGCGGGATCATAACTGTGATATCATTCAAATTGATTTGATTTTACTGTTCAACTTAGTGGAGCAGTCTTTGCCTATGATCAATCTACTAAAACACTATTCAACCACAATTACTCTCAGTTCATTGGAGGAGTTTTACGATGGTTGATTTATTAGCTTGTCTTCTAGTGTTCTAAAATAATTTTCAGAATAAGTCTCCCACCATCAGGCCATTTGCAGGTATAACAACTGCTTAAATATCAGTGATGGCCTACCTTAAATTGCCACTCCAAAAAGCCAACTGGTCAGCACTAATTGATCTGATCACCAACTGGCTTCTTGCAAGCTCAGGTGTTGAAACAATTTTAGATGGCCATATTTCTATAACTTTTAAAGAAATGAATGACACCAATGTATAATCCTGAAAACAGTAGCAATGCATACTCTGGAAGCTTGATTACAGCTCTGGAACACCACTGGGAGAGAAAATCCATCTAAATTTAGATTACTGGTGCCTCACAGAATATTTTAATTTGAATACTTAACTTGATCATTTATACAGCTAACTACCACCCATAACAAATATAAAGCTGTTCCACCCCAGCAGCATTGCAGCATCATTTAAATGTTTTTTGAAATTCACAGAAATTAGAGTACAGAAGGAGGCCATTCAACCCATCATGCCTAGGCCATTTCTTCAACTGGAGCTCTCTACTCTATCACAATTTCCTTGCTTTCCCACATATCCTTTTACAGACGTCCTTTTCAAATTCTCCCACTTTTAAATCTGAGTCTACCTCAGCATGCCATGTTTCAAGAACTCCTGTGAAGAAACTTTTTATATCTCCCTCACCCATTATTCTGTGACGACTCGTCATGGGAAAAATTGTCCCTTCATTTTAGGATAAAATACGGTAATTTTACAAACAGTTGCTGTTCAGATTAAATGCGTAACTGAAGCAACCAGCTAGACAATACTGGAGTTGTGATATATTGTACACTGTGCATTTCAAAGGCCATCAATTCTCAAACATATATCAAACCCTGAAGGCTGGTTTGTTTAAAACCAGGCAGCTAGTGGGCATATCTACGTGTGAAGTAATCTTTGAACCACTGAGCAAGCATAACGTGAAGTTCATTCTTATAAACAGAATCTCTCAATTATAGATTAATCTGAACTGTGATTATCATTTTCAGGAAAAGAAACTCTAATAACCAAGAGCTGCTTCAGGTCAGAGTTTGAAGATTATTAGAAATTAAAAAGGGGGGTTTCTGAGCTAATTAAACATTTTTATATACTGACAACTTCCTTACGTTATAGAGCAGCAAATTTCAGCAAGACAACATTCAGCATCTGACTAGCCGACATATCTAAAAATACTAAATTCCACACTCCCAGGTTAATAAGTATTAGTGATGTCAGAAGGTTACATCCCACCTTGGAGGTGGCAGGCATGGTCTAGCACTGGAGAAATGAATAAAATAGAAGCTCCTGCTTAATTACACATACGTAACTGCTAAAGTTAAGGACATACAAAAGCCTGCAAGACTGGGGTGATGGAAACAGAGTAAAAATAATTAGTTTCTCATCACCACTGATGCCCTTGCCAATCCTATGCCAACAGTGCCACTTACTAACTCATTTTTGTACTATAGAATTGGGAATTCGGGGGATCGATTTTCACTCCAGTTGCCTGGAGCACAGTTCTATGATTACACAATTAGTTTTATAATTCAGCAGGATCCCACAGGGAGAGAGGAGGAGAAGGATTACTGCAGATCAGACTTTCCTTCCAAGATGGAATGCTTTGTGGAGGCATGAGTCTACTTGGTGGGCCAGCTGTCAGAGCTCAGTTCCTGAGTGCAGTGCCTACTATTTGAGGTACCAGCCTATTATACTGTAAAAGTTATAGTTTAAATATATAGTCAATAAAATTGAGGATTTAAGGTCGCCATACCATATCTGATACTCCCCTCCAAAAAATCCTGCATCACCATATTAGTGCCAATTAAATGAAGTAGTCTGATAAAAAGTACTCCCTCCCCTTTAAAAGTATACATTTAACAGTAGGATAATTAAATAAAAAGGACCTGGTGGACTACACTTCCTGTTAATGCCCTACCCGAAGCCTCTCATTCTGATACGCTATATTTTGTGAATCTACTCAGTTGTGTCAGTTGCAGGCCGAGTTAAGGGGGACTGGCACATCTCTCTGTGCAAGACCCTGAGTTAAGGCACTTTGTAGTTCACCACCAGCCAAGTACATAGCAGAACATAGCCTGTGTTGAACTAAAAAAGGAAACTGCTACAGGATCAGCAAAGTCCATCCTGTTCTGAAATGATTGACTACACTTGCTGACTGAGCCCATAGCTGCTTGACAAATTTGCAATCCAAAGTTGGGATGCCCCATGAGAAAGCAGAGAGCGAATTAAACTTCTTTCATCATTTTTTTTTTTTAAAAAGGAAAATAGTGGAACCGAGGAAGTATATTTTGCTATTGAAGCAAAAAACCTGCCATATTCTATCAAATTATACATTGCAGGAATCTTATTAGTAAAGGTCAAAAGACAAATTACTTTTTAGTCTACTTAGTTACATGCATAACTATTAAGCAGGACAGCAAAAAAGTTGTCTCGATTTAATAGTTATGTGAATCTAGTCAAGAACATCGGAAATGGAAATTCAAAAGCAATTATCACCGAATTTTTGCAACACAACAAAAAGGAGTCAGACGTCATAAAAACTGGTTCATTCATATCAATTTAAAATAACTACACAGGCCAATACACTAAATGTAAAGAACCTTCTCCTTTGCTGGTTACATTTAATCCTCACCTCAAAGTATTAATACATTCTTTGTCTCCCATTCACATGGATCACACAGGAGTCCCAACCTAATTATTTACAAATAAATGTTTTCAACCACTTCTGAATTTTTTATTCCTCTTTTATTCCCTCCCCCGCACCACACAACATTCCCTAGCTGAGATGTTTAGAGAATCTACTCCAAGGTCTCTATCAATATTGGTCATCACTATGTGAGCGTCTTACGAGCACCAACTGCTTGACGGGATTCTCCCACCAACTTCCCATTCTGCATACAAAGTCCCTAGACTTCATTTATTGTCGCTTCCCCCCACCAGCAGCAGTAAGATTTGGAATTTACCATGTGGAGTTAGAAGGTGCAAATCCACAATGTACCATCGTGGGGCTCCTATAACATTCCAAGACACACTGAAAATAATGGGGATTCATTGTGTGGTGTGGGGAAGAATACAATTAAAAAAATTAAGTACTTCTAATGTAAAGTACTTATCCTACAGCCATATTCTCCTTTAGTTATTAGGAACTGTACCAATACATAAAGTACTGGAGTTTTGACGGAAGCCACGCCAGTAAACAAAAAGCCAGTTCTCTTTGCAAACTAAAATGGCTTACCATCCTTGGAAATTACCAATTTCAGGATACAGATAAAATTAACTACCAGATACTCAACAAGAATTTTTTATTTCAAGTTTCTCCATGTGATACAGTTGCAAATTGCATTTGATTTGGATATCTAAACTTCCACCTGCTGGCTTCTATAATTTTAAACAGAAATATCCTTACTCAAAACCATTCTCTCAAAACTATGGCAAAGAAAACCTACAGTATGTTAATATATACCACATGTAATAAATTTATCTCAAGAAAATGAATACGAGTTTAGGACCAAGGCACTAAAACCATACCTGTGCAACGACTGTTACAGTCCAGTCAGCTGGTTTCAAGTTTTAGATTTTTCTAAAAAAAAAATCAAACAGTGCCCAGGTACTAATATTTTGAATGACATCCCCAACTCATTAAGGTCAAACAGATAGCTTGATCAACATTTAATTTCAGCCACCAAAAGACTGTCATTTAAACCCACTCAAATACTCAAAAAATTTATTCACCTATTGGTTCTGAAGTATTCAATAACACAACTCATTCATCTGGGCATCACATTCCCCATAGCCATCCCTTTTGAAATTACAAAAATATGCAAAAACATCAAAATCTAAAAACTCATACGTTCCTCTAAAATATCTGATAGAAGAAATGTATTAAGTATAGTTTTGACTGTATTTTTTGTTAGGAGTGAGGGGAGGGGAGGAATTATTGTAATTTAAGAAATGCAAGTATTTTGTCCAAGCTCGTTCCAATCACACCATGCCCAAGTTGACTTAGTGAAACATGCAAGTGTCCATGAACTACTATGTTGCTCTGAAAAGTAATCAATATAAAACATACATTCATCAAACCATTTTTATTCATTGATGCTTTCTTAATACTTGAAGATCAGTATCCATTTTTTGTTGGCCATAAAAACATCAAATCTACACTGTACATGATTTTAATTCTTGGAAAGCAATAGCATCACTTTTAAAATGAAACAGAAGTTGTGTGGTTAGTATTGTAATCAGGTGAGAAACATTCGGCATCCTCAGTACATTTCTCCAGTTAGTAATTTTTAGGACAAGAAATCACCATTAGGGAGCAAGTGCATGTGTGGAGAGCTTAGCATCCTCCTCCTTTCTTAAAATGGCCAAAAATTGGTTGAAACTAAAATTTAAATTTAAAAAGATGGCAGCATGACCATAAAGTGCAATAAATATTAGGGCCAATACGATTGAAAGATTTCCCGATGTAACCAGAACCTTTCATCTAAGCAACAAGTTGCTAAAAGGTATATGGTGCAGATTTTATTTTCCTGAAACCAAAATCCTAACCATGGTAGCCAACAAATAAAGGATTCAAAAAAACAATTCAACTAGAGTCAATGAAGCTGATCGTACCAATGACTCTTCAAAATCTGAATACTTTCCCAATCCATTCCATGGTGCTTTGTTCAGGTCCCTCGCTGCAACAGGCAGTTCAGCTTGTGCTGCTCACCACGGCCAAGGTCAAACGTCATGAAGAGTTTATTTAAAAGATCAATGCCCATCACATGGTCAAATTCAGGTGATGGTCTTCACTAAGAATTTTAATGAATGTGCAGTGCAAGGCAAAGTTCTAGTTCAGTTGAGCAAGGGCCTCCATTAGATTCCTTAGCACTACCTTTCTACACCCCTCCCCCAAAACAGGCAAAGCCACACAGACAAATCAAACACATGCTACTTAATCT